>NC_061830.1:10319641-10329641 GCF_019202785.1 Penaeus chinensis
TCAGACGGCGAAACGAGAGTCAAGCCTCGGTTAAGAGCTTGCAACAACTTCCTTCGCTCGGTAAAACTAGGCTGTGTTCATGTTCAAACTGGTTTTGTTGTGTACATACGTGTACATATTATATCTGATCTATCTATAGTGAGCGAGGGAAGATAGACAGATAGATATATAGACAGATAGATAGACAGACATATAGATGGAGAGAGAATGAGAGTGAGAGTGAGAGTGAGAGTGAGAGTGAGAGTGAGTGAGTGATTGAGCGAATGAACGATAGATAGACAAACAGATAAATAGATAAGTAGATAGATAGACAAATAGATATTTAAAGATAGATAGAAAGATAGATAGATAGATAGATAGAGAGAGGAGAGAGAGAGAGAGAGAGAGAGAGAGAGAGAGAGAGAGAGAGAGAGAGAGAGAGAGAGAGAGAGAGAGAGAGAGAGAGAGAGAGAGAGAGAGAGAGAGAGAGAGAGAGAGAGAGAGAGAGAGAGAGAGAGAGAGAGAGAAAGCTATTGCAGGAAAACACAGAACAAAGCTAACATTTCCAACACTCACTTTTCACTTACAGTTAACACCCCCCTGCAAGCACGGGAACAGAAATATCATATATGCAATTGCAACATCAAAGTTCTTTATACAAAAGCTTAATAACGTCATCAAATGTGGTAATAATAACAGTAATAGCAATGATGATAGTGATGGTGGTGATGATGATAGAGATAGGGATAATGAATTTGCAGATGATAATGGTAATGATAAAATAATGACAGTAGTATTAGTAATGATAATTATAATAATGATAATAATGATAATGATAATGATAATAATGATAATGATAAAAAGATGATAAAAATGGGAATGAAGATGATACTATTAATAATAGTTACAATAATGATAGTAGTACGTGATGATAATAACAATAATAATCATAATAATAATAATAATAATAATAATAATAATAACAATGACAATAACAACAATAATAATAATAATAGTAAATAATGATAATAATAATAATAATAATAATAATAATAATAATAATAATAATAATAATGATAATAATAATAATAATAATAACAATAATATTGAGATAATAATGACAGTGATAATAATAATAATGAGATAATACTGACAGTGATAATGATAATAATGATAATAATAACATTAATAATAACGAAAATGGAAATGAAAATGAAAAAAAACAACACGAAAATTACAGTAATGATAATAACAATAATGATAAATTACATAATAATATCAATAACAAAACAAAAGACAGACTATAAAAAGCACTCAGGGAAGGTGAGAGGAATCCCGAGTAAAATGCATTAGATGGCACTCGTTGCGAAAACCCTCATGAATTTCTTGGCACTCCTTGGTACTCCACGGAGAATGACCTCATGACCTGCAAAGTGCCATGTTCTTGTCCATTGAGAGCCATTTTTTATGAAATCGAGGTAATAAAGTACACAACACAGGGACGGGCGAGGGTCGGGAGAGTAAATTGCGGTTGAAATGATAAAACGTTGTGGCTGTTTGGTCATGTGTAATGATATTGTTGTTGTCATTAAGAGGATGGCTAATGATTGCAATATGACGTTGTTTGATTTATTGTTAGAGTTATAATGACGGTGCGTAATTGTTACATTTAATTATTGTTATCATCGTCATCGCCATCGTTATCGTTATTGTCATTATCATGATGATCATCATCGTTGTCGTTACTTTGTCGTCGTCATCACCATCGTCTTCCTGTTATATCCTTTTCAGCTTATTGAATTCTCTCCTCGCTGAGAGAGAGAGAGAGAAAAAAAATAACATGTTTTAATATTTTCTGTGGACATTACTCTAGTAGAGGTAATATTCTGTTTCAGGATGTAGAAAAAGGAGGGATGAATTTAAACAACATGTCAACATTAGAAACGCGCGCGCGCACACACACACACACACACACACACACACACACACACACGATCAAAACGGAATGTTATAAATTTAGTGTTTGTTTTGTTATTATAAAGTATATAAATCATATAAATGTCAATTGCATCTCCCAATACAGTAACTGCAATATAGATTAAGTTCACGAGCTGTATACTGTAGTGATATTGTCATAAAGGATTGCTAAAAGGAAGATTTTTTGTATTATGATTGTAAATAGTTAATGAATAAACGGACGAACTAAATGACCAATCGCAAAGTAGGTTAATTAAAACCCACATTTTATTGTATTTCGCATTTTTAAAAATCTTTCACAAATGCACCGCGTTTTAATTACCTTCAGCAACTTTAAAGCAACAATTTCAGGAACCTCGACATCTCATTATTGTACAGAACGGTTCATATACTATAAGTCATTATCATTATTGTCATCATGATTTTCATTTTTATTATTATTATCATTAATTACAAGATAGACATAACGTTTTAACCTATCAGCCGCACTTAATCTCGATTTCGTAAAAATGGCTCTCAATGGACAAGAACATGGCACTTTGCAGGTCATAAGGTCATTCGCCAATTCAAATTCATGAGGGTGTTAGCCACGAGTGCCATCTAACGCATTTTCTTCAGGTTTTTCTGTCCTCTAATCTTTGCTGGGTTTGTGATGGTCATGAATGATATTGTTTATCTATTATTGATATTATTATAGTTATTTGTTATTAACATTATTGTCGTGTTGTTATTTGTTATAAATAAAATAAGAATAAATAGATGGATAAGTGCGGAGAGACATGTAAAGGAATAGACAAGTGTATATAAATAAACATACATATATATTTATATAAACACACACACACACACACACACATATATATGAGTATATATATGTATCAAATATGAATATGAGCATACACATAAGCTATAATTAGCACAATACGTACCTTTATTTATTGTATACTTTATAAAATGTTGAGAAGCCATTACACTACTAAGGCAAAAGACGCAACGTGAAAGAGAAAATAATTGTTAAACCTGAGAGTAATAAAATAAAAATAGAAAACACGGAAGGAGGGTAAAAAAGTATTTTCACTTTTAATAGAAAACTTTTGTTAGTCTGCTATTGAATAAAACGTATCTATAGAGCATCGGGAGGGAAAACATTTTAATTAATCATGAAAGTTTTTGAACTTAAATATATATATATATATATATATATATATATATGTATGTGTGTGTGTGTGAGTGTGCATGCTCTCTCACACACACACATCCACAGACACATCTATCTATCTACACACACACAAACACATATCTATTTACATACACACACACATATATACATATATTATGATGACAAGAAAGACTAACACAGCTGTGAAAAAATTAGGTTAATCCAAACGTTTCGAAGGTGTCTAAACCATCATCAGTGCTGTTAGTGGGAATCATTCGAAAAAACAGTTAAAGAAATATAGTTACAAGTAAATGGTTCTGATATTTTTAAACTTTTAGTTTTAAACTAAGAAAATATTACTACAAAAATATAACGAGAATAATATATATATATATATAATGATTGCAAATGGATACATATACATATCATACAAAGATATAGTACAATAAATCAAACATATACACATAAATTATAAATATAGGCATGGAATACATGCCAATAAACAATTACCCTCAAGTTAAATTTACTTTTGCCTTGAGGAACACTAACAATATCGCTAACTTCCTAAAACATTAACTGAGATGTTACTACAACATTCTAATGTAGTGTATTTACTTACCTGTCCTTATTGCCAAACTCGGTACGTGGAGTCTATTTCTCGATGTCTACAACACCGCCTCCTGTTATAAAAAGGCAAAACCATATTCATATTAAAAAATATAGAATTGGTATGAATGAGAATGAATATATCGAGTGTCGATTATATCTTCGTCAGAAATACATGAGAAGATATAATCGAAAGCGGTTAAACACATCTCTTCTATTGTGAAGATATTCATTCTTATTCACACCTTTTCTTTTACTACAAGGTCAAATCCTTCAGGACGACTTCCGCTGAACAAACCATCTTTTTCGGTAATAATATAAAACTCCCAACGGCACTATCACAACCACCCTGTTCACCCAATAGGTCTTCCATCACAACCAACCATATATCGGCCGTACACTCCATGTCTTTCAAAAAATAGATGTATTTATATCTATTTTTTAAAATGCCTTTTCGATTGGTTCCCTCCAACAATACTGATAATGAAGGCTTCGACACTTCGTTAGTCTATCTATCTCTCCCTACGAGTGGCGAACCTACACGTGTAGGTTCACACACACACACACACACACACACACACACACACACACACACACACACACACACACACACACACACACACACACCACACACACCACACACACCACACGCACACCACACGCACACCACACGCACACCACACGCACACCACACGCACACCACACGCACGCACGCACGCACGCTTATATATATGTACATAGATACGTACGGTCGCTGTAAAACACGATATCATCGAAGTTTGTACTGACATATAAAGTATTGTAAAAAGTTATATTTATTTATTTCACATATAAAAAAACTCAATAGGAAACCGTTAAAGTATTTAATATGCTGGTATAATTTTTGATTACAAGCAAAACATCGTGAAAACTAAAATAAAATGGGAAAAATAACAGACTACTCTGCAACATATATTATTTATACACAAAACTCTTCGCTGTGGAAAGTTTAAATGTATTTCTCAGATTTAGTCAAAATATTTTGTTTTTTTCTTACATACATTGTTCTTCATGGGAAAAGTAGAAAATGAATAATGTTTTGGATCTTATTGTATCCACGAGTAAATTACGTGTCCAAATTAGACAACCGGGTAATTCCAGTGATCACGGATATTTATTTGATTTATTGATTGAATTATATCAAATCAAGGTACACATTTTCTTTGATATTTTTGAGCTTGTACGGTTACATCATAGACATACAGAATGATTTTGAAAATCTTCATCCCACCAAAGTCAATAGTTATATTTATTAATTTTTTACATAAAAAATGTCAGTAAAAAAACAAAAACAATAGTACATAATATGCTGGTATGTTTTTTAATTACAAGCAAAACATTGTGGAAGCTTCAAAAAAAAAAAAGGAAAAAAGTACTTGATTACTCTGAAACTTATATTGTTTATACACACCATTCACCGCTTCGCAAGGCTGTGGAAAGTTTAAATGTATTTCTCAGCTTCTGTCAAAAAAAAAAAAAAAAAAAAAAAAAATCTTCATTATATTTCTTGTTCTTTATGTGAAAAGTGTAAATCGCATTTGGATTTGCAACTTCACGTATCCACCGCGAGTGAGTTACGTGTCCAAATCAGACAACTGGGGAATTACAATGATCACGGACATTTACTAAAACAGCACAGAAACATTTTATGCACCCTTACAATAAAAAAAAGTGTTATCAAGAAACTTACGATGCGATTCGTGATAAATGAAAATATGAATCACTATCTGATACTGCCTGAAATATATCTGAAAAAAATATCGCGCTCTGATTGACTGGTCGGAGTGTATCAAACCATATTAAGTTGAATGCAAACGTTTTGATACAAAATAAGATGTTTCAACAGGTTTTAATAATGTACGCGTAAGGGGCGATCAGGGTGTATTAATGTTAGGGGTTTCGGAAATGTTATAAAAAAGGCCTTATATAGAGAGATGCACACTTGTAATACATATATATGCATGTAAGTGTGTGTGGGTGTCTTTCTGAACGTGCATGGAATAGATTTTTTTTTTTTTTTTTCATGTAGGATGAATACCGTTCAGCATCCGAATAACAAATGCAAATATTCTTCTGTATGAAATGATGTGTTTCTTTGACTGTTGCATTAAAGAAAGGCTTTATTCTTGTTGATTCTGGGAAAAGGATAGCTCTCAAAGAGAAATGTAATGACGAATGGAAAGAATACACGTCTGGAAGGAAACTACAATACTCTTTCATTTTTGGATTGGCAATTTTCATGATATCGTCTCACACATACGGGTACACACGTACAGATAAAAGTATACATACGCACACATTGTGTTCGTTAGCTGCCTAAACATCAGTATTTTTATAAGTCTATTTAGTTACAGGAATTTTACGTTTGGTTCTGAACGTTTTCATGATTTTGTCGAGACTAAGAAGTATTGTTCACTAGAAATCGGAGATGTAATATTTAGAATTAATTCTTTTTTATCTCTGTCTTTGTCTATCACACACACACACAAAATCTATTATACACAAAAGCAGTTTATTAAAACAATCGAAATCCTCCTTGATTCCATTCCTGAAACAATCCAGATGATATAGAAATGTTTCATGGAAAAAAATCATGAACAAATACAAGAATCTAACTGGAGACAACGCCCTTTATTATCACAATAATCCTTTATCATAAAAAAAAAAAAAAAAAATCAACGATGAACCACCAATGATTTAAGAATGACAAGCAATTCAAAAGGCTAATTAGCTATACCCTCATTTACGTCGAAAGTTACATTACATAATCTCTTTCGAGCTGACCGACTTTTGCATTCCGTCTTCTGATCAAACGTCTTGAGGAATAATTACTATCGTCTTCTTGAGAGATATTCCGATTTACCGTCTTCTCGAGGGGGGAGAGGGAGGAGGGGGGGGGAGGGAGGAGGGGGGGAGACCTCGTTCGGGCCGTAATGAAGAGGCACGATTTTTTCAATCTCGATTTTTATTTATTTTTTTTTTAATTTTTTTTTTTTTAGGAATTATTATTTTTTGAATGTATAACCTTTTTGTTCGTTTTGATTAGCTTTTTCGTTTTTTTGTTTTTTGAATTTAGATCTTCGGAAGACAAATGTATGTACACATACTCATGCTCACATCAATTTACAACGGAATTACGTACACTCACATATATTCAAAGACATACACACGAATGATCTCACATGTGTGTGTGTACGCGCGCACGCGCACACACACACACACACACACACATACACACACACACAAACACACACACACACACACACACACACACACACACACACAACCCCCCCCCTACACACACACACACACTCACAACCCCCCCCCCCTACACACACCTATACTTACTAATTTACTCTTTCTTGACACACCGCAACCCCGCCCGCAAACACGCCCCTTCTATACACTGCACACTCAAGCTTTCCTTTGACTTTGAAGTTCTTTGAGCCTTTGATGCTTTATGAAAACCCACTGGATTGCATGTTGATCAACGGAGAAGTCTCAGTGGTTTCTCAAGACTCGCCCACCCAGCTTAAGACGCGGTGACGGTAAAGCTCCTCTGGTATTTGGAAATTTGTTTGTCCGTCGATTTCTCTCAGTTTCTTCCTATCTGCTACGCTTGATTTTTTTTCTCTCTCTCTTTCGTTTCTTATTCTCATATTCGTTTGTATTGTGTGTATGTGTTTGCTCTCTTTTTCTCTCCCTCTTCTTTTTCTGTCTCTCTCTCTCTTCTTTCTTTCGTGGTCTTACCTCATCTCGCTGTCTTTCCCTTCCTCTCCTCACCCCTCCTCTCTCTCTCTCTTTCTCACTAACTCAATGAATCTCAGTAACTAATCATTATAGATTTTTTTTTCCTTTCCCCCTTTTCGCATGGCACCCATAGTAAAAAAAATATCCTAGATTATTAAGAAATTTTTTCCACTTTCCTTAACTAATTCAACGAAGCCACTTAACTCTTCCGAGGGGTTGCGGATTATGGCATTAAGCCGGTAAATGGCAGCTCTTTAACCGGGCCTAATTATGCCGAAAACCCACATACAGCCTTGTGGGGCTAAAGGCAAGATGTGCATTTATCAGCAAGGACTCGGCTAATTTCCAATACAAATCATGAAACGCTTATATCTGCCATGTGAAGCTTAAAGTGATGGTGATTGGGATAAGCAGAAATCAGCCGTCACAGAGTCCATGCATTGAAAGACGTCTAAATGCGGCAGACCTTGCTTGAGGATAGACTGCTCTGTCATATAGCTTGTAGTATGGGTTACATTATATATTACGTATAGTATATACTCCTTATATGTTAATACATTTTTTTGATACTTTTAAAGCATTATATCTATGTTTTGATCTGTAATATATTTATTGTTATTTATTTTTAGTTATAAGAGATATTATTTCACGATAGATTTTTAAACGTTTTACACAGTTTTTGTTCTCTGAAAAAGAAAGAAAGAAACAATATATATATATATATATAATCAAGACTTCTTTCAAATGTTCTTTTTACTGTTTTTGGTTTCGTTGACAGTTATGACAAGTCTATTACACAACGTAGCTGATCCTAAGTCTTAACATCATTCTTTGTAAAATTCGATCGCAAAATCTCTCACCATTTTCAGTAAACCTTAGCATCACCTGTCAGGAACGTATGTTAATGAGAGAGAATTTGATTCAACCCTCGTTTTTTCACTGCTTGTTGAGTTAAACCAGATATGTAATTTTCTTTAAAAACTTCTACAGCACGATGGGTTATGTTTTTAGTATACTTCGACACATTATTAAACTGCTTTGGACCATTCGTTAGGCACTTTGAGTGTGCGTTTTCCTTGATATGATTCTTTCGAGCACGACAGCACATTTTCCCTCTAGGAAGGAACGTTTTGCTCGAAATCCCTATTTTTTTCTGCCATGCAAACATGCTCAAATATTTTTGAAAAAAAAGTTTTCAAAGCCTTTGTCAGTAGAAAAGGCTGACACCAATATCTACTATTCTTATATTTTTAAGGCAATCGCATTCATAATTCCTGTTGTGAGAGTTGTATTCCACACCCAATACTGATATTCCAGTCTTTAGTCCTTATCTTTCCGGTAACGTTGACACACCGAATCTCCTATGAGAAGTCCTCATCATCAAGGATAAGTCCGATATGCGAAGCTGAGCCTCGCCCGGGATATGCCCATGAGAGGAGCCCGGCCTGTGTCGACTAATGTCGACTCGTTTACGAGTGTAAGCTGGTGCTGACTCGGCTGAGCTTAGTCCTTGCCCGCTGTGGTACCCAGCCACAGCAGTAACCTCAGGTCGACATTTGCAACTTCTCGCGCCGCCGACCCTCGGATGAGAGGCCGATATGTTACCACTGTACTAGCCCGGAGGCTTCCTCATCATTCATCTACTTGCGTATTTCCTTGTGATGACTGCTGAGTTCGTTGTAATGTCTTTAATTGTTTTTATGACGTCTCCTTCGAAAGTTATATCTTATGGTTATATCTTATGGGAACACGCACGCATCTTTAGACTGAATGTTCTTGTTTGTCTCTGCTGATCTATTTTTGTTTTTTCCGTTTATTTGCCAAGCTCTTTTGTTTTATTCCTTGTTCGCAGCTTATGCCAAAGACTATCAATATTCCGATAAGCATTACAGTTTCCTTTAGCTTATTTTATATTTATTTTGGTCTCACAGTATCTCACTCGTGAATGCACTATATATAAACATTATTTCCTCATTTTGTAAACTAGTCATCATGTCTTTGATTATTTCCATGTTGTCTGCTTTTCATTAATCAGGATTAGTGTCGTTTTCCTCTTCTTCGACTATGTATAAAACCACTCTGATCTAAATGATTCAGTAAAGCTCAGAGACACACACACACACACACACACACACACACACATATATACACTCACACAAACACAAACACAAATACAAATACAATTACAAACACACCTACACACACACACACACCCACACACCCACACATACAGTCTCATCTGATGTTTTCAATTCATTTGCTTTATCTTCCTCTGCTCTATTTTTTCAGTGACGAGTTGAGTTTCACTCTGTATTATTTCTCTCCTTCGTTTTTATTTCTGTTGCATCCTGTTTCATCTTACAAATCTTTCTCTCCCTAGATTTTATCTCCAGTTCAGACAGGAAATCTTTTATTAGGTTTTGTCTTCACCTTTTCCAATTCTCGCATTTATAAACACGTATTTCATAACAGGTTTCAATGGTGATATTT
>NC_061830.1:10332141-10337141 GCF_019202785.1 Penaeus chinensis
TGATAAGAATGACGACGACGGCGACACAACGATGATGGTAATGATGATGACAAGATGATAATAGTATAACTTCAACAACAACAGTGACGACGGCGACAGTAATAATAAAGATAATGACAATAAAAACAAAAATAATAATGGTAATGATAATAATAATAATAATACTGATGGTGATAAGAACAACAATAACAATAACAGTACTGATACTACTATTAGGCCTAATTAATACTACTACTAATGATGATGATTTTGATGCTAATAATGATAACAATGATAATGATAAAGATTAAAAATAAAGATAATAATGATGACGATAATGATAAAAATAATGACTAAGATAATAGGAATAATAATGATAACAGTAATATAATTCATAATAATGATAATGATAGTAATATTCATAATGAAATATAAATAATGATGATAATGTTGATAATGATGATAAACAAAGAACCGCAACACAAACGACAACAAACCACACAATGTTGCAAAAACTATAAAATTAGCAACAAAGAAAGTTCATAGTTGCTTTGATCAACATCGTGATTCTTGCAACAAAACACCCTCGTAACAACAGGTACGGACAAGACCAACATCTAAAAACCAGCCAGCTTCAAGATCCGTACTAAATAAGATCAACTTAACTTGCATTAACTTGACTTTAGACTCGCTCTCTCTCCGAGCCGAAACGTGCTCAGCAAAAATAGCTTTAACTTTTTTTTTTTTTTTTTTTTTTTTTTTTTTTTTCTGAGCGGCCCTTACACGTACAAACTTTCGGGAATGTTTAATTTAATTTTCTTTATTCTGAAGAGTTTAAATTTTCTATTTTTCTATTTTATTTTGTTTATATTCATTTTTATTTATTTTTGGTTCGGTTAGAGATTTCCTTATATATGGGTATGTTTGCTGAGAGAAAAAAAGAAAAAATCCGGATGTGAAGATATATAAGAATATAAACAGATATAATCATAGATATATACATAAATAGATTGATAGACAGACAAATAAAAAGATAGACAGGTAAATAGATACATGAGTATATAGATAGATAAATAGAGAAACGAATAGACAGATATATAATGCATACACACTGACATACACATATACATTTACATATGTGTATATATATGTATGTAGATATATACATATATATACACAAAGCAATATGCAAAAACAAGGCAACAGACGTACAAATGGGCAGACGGTGTGGCATTCGAACCCTGACATGGTCAATAGCACCGAACCCTTTCAACATTCCTCTGTTACAGGCGCCACGATAGGGTGACGTATGTGCAAAGGGGAGGATAGGTATTGATAAAGGATAGCTCAGTAGGTCCATAAAAAACAAACCGTTCTTGTTGTTGATACTGACGGTGAGAACCAGTTATTACAGGGAGAAACAGTTTGGGTGTCGAGTAACGAATTTGAGAGTTAGTGACAGTACATGCAGTAGCAAAAAGAAAAAAAGAAAAGAAAAAAGAAAGAGAGAGAAAAAGAATCTCCCTCGTTCACCCTCCTCTTTCTACTCTTTCGCCTCCCCTCTCCCTTTCCCTTTCTCTCTGCCTATACCTTTCCCTTTTCCGCTATATCACCCCTTCTCACTCCAAAATCTTCCTTAAATTCACTCCTTCCTTCCTACTTTTATCTGCTCCTTCTTACTTCCCTCCTCTTCCTTAAATTCCCCTACCTCCTTCGTTCTCTTACCCCCTTCCCTCCATCTTCCACACCCCTTTTTCTCTAAGCCCCCTATCTCATTCCTCTCTTTTTCCCTTCCCCTGTCTCCCTCTCCTTCATTCCTTCCCCTTCCCTCCCTTTCTTTCCCTTCCTCTCCTACATTCCTTCTTAAACTGCCTCTCGTGTAAATAATGGGTGTGGATAAATTGACCGTCTAATCACGTCAAAGATGTGTACGTGATTCGAATAATAAGTGTGGTAATAATGATAATAATAATAACAGCCATAACAACGCTTCGAATAAAAATCGTGGTGATAATGATAATGGCAATAACAGCCATAACAACAGCAATGACAACAAAAATAATAACAATGACAGGGCAGGATAGGATTCTCATAGATTCGTAATATGAAGCGTGTTTGTGTGTCAGTCTTTAATATTTATTTCCTCAATTATCACCCCCTATTACAGCTAAATAAACGTTTTTAAGCAGCATTATCATATGATCATAAATTGTATAGTCATGCACATACAGTTTTGCATATATTTTGTATTAAAATTACATGAATAAGTTTGTCTATGTTGATGTCATATATGTGTGTATACAAAAGTCATGTGTTTATAGTTAAGAATAATAATTTGAGTTTCACATTTCTGTTTTTTTTTTTTTTTTTTTTTTTTTTAAATTCGTTTCCTGTTCCCTCGTCTTCACTCTATTCCGTTAATTGTTTTTTTTATGACTCAGTTATATTCCTACTACGGATGGGTAATTACTGATGTGTTTCAGAGATAATGCGCATAAACATTTTCCGAATATAGAGAGAAAGTAGATAGCATCTATCGCACAAGCCAAAAAAAAAAAAAAAAAAAAAAGAATGAAAGAAAGAAAGAAAAAAGAAAGAAAGAAAGAGAGAAAGAAAGAAAATAGATAAATGAATAAATAAAGAAGTAAAAGATTACGCTTTCATCAGATCCTTCTCAATCTCCCTCGCCCCTTTGCAACGCCTTTTCAACGATGCAACTGCCGATAATCGATGCAATATCCCTTAATGCTATAAAGGCAATTCAGAATATATAGGGAACCGCTATTATCACACTTGCCCGAGGCGGTATTCCAGTATCTACTTTCATGGCATCGAAGCAACACATTCAATATTGTTATACCGTAATTTGATGCAAGGATCAATTGTCTACTGAATTATCAACGGATGTATAACTGCAGTTCATTTATTCACTAATCTACTGGTGGATTATACCACACACACACACACACACACACACACACACACACACACACACACACACACACACACACACACACACACACATATCTATCTATCCATCTATCTATATATACAAACACATACATACATACATATATATATATATATATATGTATATACACACACACATATATATATTTATATATATACATACATACATATATATATATATATATATATATATATATATAATTATTTTATTAGCAAGAGAACGCAAACACACACATAATGAATCATTTGACATGAGATCTGCAGTGGAATGAATGGATGCTGTACAAAAGAAAAAACAAATACTCACAAATATATATGTGCGTTTGTGTGCGTAGCGCCACAATCTCTGACGCACTCATTCACAATGCTCGACCGACCCAGGATAGAAGAGGATCAAGAGAACTGTTCAAGCGTTAGTTCTGACGGGGCATTGAACGCATTGTAATACTGTACACATATGTACTAATGCGTGAATCTCTCTCTCTCTCTCTCTCTCTCTCTCTCTCTCTCTCCCTCATTTTCCTCTCTCTCTTTCTCACTCCCTCTCTCTTTCTCTCTCTCTCTCTCTCTCTCTCTCACTCCCTCGTTCTCTCTCTCTCTCTCTCTCTCTCTCTCTCTCTCTCTCTCTATATATATATATATATATATAAATATATATATATATAAGAGAGAGAGAAAGAGAGGAAAGACAAAGAGAGAGAGAAAGAGAGGAGGACAAAGAGAAAGAGAAAGAGAGGAGGACAAAGAGAGAGAGAAAGAGAGGAAGACAAAGACAAAGAGGAAGAGAGGAAAAACAAAGACAGAGAGGATACAGAAACAGCGTTTCGCGACTACGTCATATGGCCAAACTAAGCCAGCCTCTACCATCCCTCACCATTAGCATTCTTTATGCAGCGACTTTTCCATTACAGAGCTGTCTTCGTTAGGTCGAGAATCCCCTTACGAAGAATGAAGCTGGATTTCCCCCTAATGTATGCAAAAGGGGAAGCGTTGATTTTAATTTCACCAGAACGTGATCTAATTTCGTTTTTTTTTGGAATTTTTCATCGTCATTAATATTTTTTTGGGGAGGAACAGTTTTTTGAATTACGAGACATACGATTGAGGCGGAATCTTCTCTTCTTTTTGTTCATACACACACCCACACACACAATCATAAACACACACACACACACACACACACACACACACACACACACACACACACACACACACATATATTTTTTTCTCCTACAGCTGTTTTTTTTTTCTGGGTTGGCATTTTAATATTGTTTTGATTTCCTTATTTCCTTATTGCAACAATATCAAATATATCTTACCATATCACATTATAATACGATGAAATACTCAATACTAAAAAAAAAAAAAAAAAGTTTTTTTTCCAAAATACGTGCTACCAAGAACATAAATCATAAACCATTCTACATTCAAAAAAGAAGCCGGTCCCAGGTGGCACAGTGCCTGGGACATAAACTGTCGACCTTGCTCAATGCGTGCAGTGTCAGTTTCATGTGAAGTTACGAAAATTAGAGAAAATGCTTGGTGAGATTAGATTGTTCCATAATAGTATAATATTTTTTTTTAGAGGTGTAAATGGAATATATTTTTTCTCCGGTCTCTTAATTTACATAGTGACTGTCTCACATGAAAATAATAACAACAATTTAATGATAATAATAATAAAAAAAAAAAACAATGTAATAAAATGAAAAGTCTTGGGATGAGATAATTTTACTCCGAGTGAAACAAGACTTTTCAGGGTGCAAGGAAGAGAAGGTTGGGAAGATTATGCAAATTGCAAACGTTTGTCTCTCTCTCTCTCTCTCTCACTCTCTCTCTCTCTCTCTCTCTCTCTCTCTCTCTCTCTCTCTCTCTCTCTCTCTCTCTCTCTCTCTCTCTCTCTCTCTCTCTCTCTGCCTACCTCTTCTCTCGGATTGTTTTCTTCCTTTCCTTTATCCCTTGCATTTCTTTTCTTTTTTATTGTTTTCGTATTTATCTTCTTTGATTTTTTTCCATGATATTTTCTTTTCTTTCTATTCTCTATCTCTCTT
>NC_061830.1:10344641-10359641 GCF_019202785.1 Penaeus chinensis
ACAAAAGTATGTATATGCATACATACCTCCACATACACATATACGAACATATATACATATACATAATTTTCTTGTCTCACCATTTAAATGTCAATCATGAAGTTGTTATTGAGTATTAGGAAAACTTGTCTAGGCAAAAGTTTGTCTCCCTCTGACCCTTTGAGACTCATAAGAACATATTTAAAACTAAATCAATATTTTCTCTCTCTGTTTCTCAAAACGTAATTTTCCGAAACAGGCAAATAGAAACGAATAAAACATATACACAAACAAACACAAAAAAGATAATCGTTTTCCGTTTTTTCTGTTTCCTTTTTTCTCTCTACCTCAAAGGTTATCCCAAATGGGCGATACGGTTCAAAACTAAAGAAAGGAGAATGGCAAATATCATCTTTCATCTTGCATCCTGAGTAGGCAGTTTACGCAGCGGGATGCTGACAAGGGAGACGCACGGTTGCCAATCCAGCGGAGACGCACAGTTGCCAATCCAGCGGAGATACAAGGCTGCCAATCCAGAGGAAATTGTTACACCTCTCTACACACAACCCCCACCCACCCCGTATGCATTGTATGAATCGTTCCCATTCATTTTTGGGCCGCGACAACATGGGGAAAAAGGGTCTTGTTTATTCATAGCATAATGATGTTGGTGATCATGGATTATGACTGTTTGTAATTGTTTAATGTTGATTTTGAAAAATTGTTTTACAGGTTATTTTTGTCAGGAAAACGTTTTTTTTGTGTGAGAGTTTGAGATGGGTGTGTGTTTTGCTGTGAGTGTATATGTGTGTGCGTGAGTTAGTGTTAGTGTTAGTGTGTGCGTGTGTGTGTGTGTGTGTGTGTGTGTGTGTGTGTGTGTGTGTGTGTGTGTGTGTGTTTGCACATTGGTCTGTCTTTCTCTAAACCTATATTCGCAGTTTTTATATGTTTGTATTATTTTTGTGTGTGTGTTTGGTATATGGTCTACTCTTCATTTATATACGTTTGTATTATTTTATGAGTGTTTGGTATATGGGCTGATTTTTGTTTTAGTGTGCGTGTGTGTACGTCTGGATGCGAGAAGGAGAGCTTGTGTGCTTCGCGCGTGCGTGCATGCATTCTGCCTCCCACGACCTCTGTGGAAATGGACATAATTATCAACCAACTTTACCTGTTACATTCCTCCGAAAATGACGCTTGGGTTTCTGAACGAGCGAAATAAAGGGCAATGTTCGCCCTCCACAATTTCGGAAGGAGAGAAGTTCACACGGAGACCGCGAGGAACATGAGCGAAAGCCTCTCACGACCCGGTACGTGGCTGGAGAGGGGAGCGCTTCGGAGGTCAGAGAAGTGGCATTGCTAACCGCATTTTCTTTGGGACTTCTTTTGTGTATTTCCGCTGGATTGGCAACTATGTATCCTTGATCGGGTTACCTGTAGGCAACCGAGGTGAAGTTTCTTGCCCAGGGGAACAACGCGACGGCCGGGACTCGAACCCTCGAACTCAGATTGTCATGTCAGTCTCCGAGTCCGATGCCTCACACACCGTAAAGCCACGGGTAGCAGGTGGTGGATATGGATTTCAAGCGAGAGGAGAAAGCATTACCTGGTTGAACCTCGCGATACTAAGCAGAAGATCCAAGTCATGGTCAGTGGCCATGGATTACTCGTACTGTATAGTGCTCCTGAAGAAACAAAAGGAATTTCACTCAAGATTTCACTCTGAACAGCGCGAAGGATCTCGTCACTTGGCGAGAGTGACGAGATCCTTCGCGCTGTTCCGATTGTTCCTTTGAGATCTTGAAGTAGGTTCCCATTGCTTTCTTCAGTAGCAGTGTCTGATAGAGAGAGAGAGAGAGAGGGGGGCGGGGGGAGGGAGGGAGGGAGAGTGGATGAGGGTTGGAGGAAAGAAATGAGAGAGGGGGAAGAAGGGAGAGAAAGAATGATTGAGGTAGGAGGGAGGAAAGGAGAGAGAGAGAGGGAGGAGGGAGAGAGAGGAGAAAGGGAGGCAAAGAGAAATAGAGGGAGGAGAGGAAATAGAGAAGTAAGGAGGGAGGGGGAGGGAGGGGAATTAAGGGAAAGATCGATAAAGGGTGAGAAAAAGGAAGATAAGGAAAGAAAGTGAATGAGAAACAGAAAGGAAAAACTGAGAGAGAGAGAAAAAATGAAAAAGACAGACAAAGAACGAGAAAGAGAAGGACATAGTGGAGAAAGAAAGAGAAAGAAAGAAAAAAAGTAAAAAAAAAAAAGAAAAGAAAAAAAAAATAAAACAAAAATCACTTAGCCACATATGAAGCCATGCCGTGGATCTGCAACATTATCGTGAAGTTGCAGTGTCTTGCAGGGCGTCTTGCAACAACTTGCACGGTGTCTTCTGAGAGCGTTTTTATCTCCCAAACTTCTCCCTTGCGTCATAGAACTCGCGAAGTTTGACGGTTTTCTTGTTCATTTGTATTTTTTTCTTTTCTGTTTTCTTTTCTTCTGTTTTAGTTCGTTTTCCTTTTTTTTCTTATATTCATTTTTTTTTCGTTTCTTATATTATTTTTTTATTTACATATTTTCCTTTTTCTTTTCTTTTCTTTGATCTTTTTCCTTTTCTTTGTTCTTTTTACTATTATTTTCTTCTTTTTATTTTCTTTTCTTTCTTTTATTTTTCTCTTCTTTACAATTTTTTATTTTTTGCTCTTATTTATTCTTTTTTTTTCTTTTCTTATATCTTTTTATTTTTTCCTGAGCTTTCTTTTTTCTTTTTTTTTCTTTTCCTGATATTAACAACTTGAACAACAACACAAAAGTAATAATAATAGTAGTTGCAGTAGTAATAACAATAATAATAATAACAATAACAATAAAAATAATAATGAAAATAATGATAACAATAACAAAAACAATAATCATAAAAAATAATAATAGTAGTAGTAATAATAAAAACAATAATAACAACACCAACAAAACAATAATAATAATACTAATAATATTATTATTATTATTAATGATATTAGTAACAATAACGATAATAATGATAATAACAATAATAACAATAACAATAAAAACAACAATAATATTAAAAATAATAATATCTCAAGATAACAAAAGAGAAGCGATCGGGTTGCAATTGCTTCACTGTTGCATCATCCCAGCGGGCCTTGAGGCGATGAAGAACAGTCCAACTTTTTCTCTTTCTCTTTATATACATAAATCCTGTCATTTTTCGTCTCCTTCGTTGTTTTAGTTCATTATGATTATTATTCGCTTCTTCTTCCATTTCTTTTGTTTACTGTTCTCGGATCCTGTGTACATGCATTAATACGCATATTACATACATACCACACACATACAAAGACAACACACACGCAAGAAGTCATGTGCATCCACCCACACACACGCATGTATATCTTTACATACATCCATTGACATTCAATAGACAAAGGCCGGTGCAATATCCGTTAGCAATAATAAAAGCACCACCTGGGAGAAACTTCGCTGAAAATCGGGTTAAAATCGATACCAAACCACTTAATTTAGACGGCGCGGAACTGTCGGTGAATAGGAAGCTTTAAGGTTGCCTCCAGAGAGCTTAGGATGATGCTCGCGGCGAATGGTTTTGACTGCGGGATGAAAAAGGGTTCAAATACACAAGGAATAATTAAAATGGGAGTGTACTAGCTCTTTCATCTTAAGAGGAAACAGTAATAATCCAAGACATGATAATGACAATATATTATATACATGTATTTATATGTGTGCGTGTGTGTGTGTGTGTGTGTATGTGTGTGTATGTGTGTGTGTGTGTGTGTGTGTGTGTGTGTGTGTGTGTGTGTGTGTGGGTGTGTGTATGTGTGTGTATGATAATAATAATAATTGAATAAAAAAAGTTATTTATAAATGTTCTAAAAAAGAAAAGGAAAAAGGAAAATATAGTATGAATAAAAGAAGAGTCTGTATATTGAATCAGAATATCTATAAAATGCTGGTAAAGCAAAAAGAATTTGTTCGAATACAAAGGCAAGAATGCAGTAGTAAAGAGAGAGAGAGAGAGAGAGAGAGAGAGAGAGAGAGAGAGAGAGAGAGAGAGAGAGAGAGAGAGAGAGAGAGAGAGAGAGAGAGAGAGAGAGAGAGAGAGAGAGAGACGGAGAGAATGAATTAATGAATGAATGAGTGAGTGAGTGAGTGAGTGAGTGAGTGAGTGAGTGAGTGAGTGAGTGAGTGAGTGAGTGAGTGAGTGAGTGAGTGAGTGAGCGAGAGTGAGCGAGCGAGCGAGTGAGCGAGCGAGCGAGTGACAGAGAAACAAAGACAGATAAACGCTAGGGTAACATAGGAATGGCTGGGGAATATAGGACTGAAACAGTAACACAGAAATGGTAGGACAGCATATAAAACAACATAGAACGTAGGAATGGTAGGATATCGGGAGGAAAAGATGGAAAACGTTAAGAAAACAGTGTCTACCCTCATGAATGAAGAAAACACACACACACACACACACACACACACACACACACACACACACACACACACACACACACACACACACACACAATGTTCAGGACAAATCGAAACTAAAAGGTTCTAAGAACTGATGGAGCGAAAGGATTTTGACTAAATAATTACAGGACGCGCTGAGTGGAAGCGAATATTTCCAAATGTTCCTGGATTTACGTTTTGTGTACAGGATGTGCCACCAAAGTTGACAAAATTGTATACGAAACTATTTAAAAAGTAGACTGCAAGGGAAAAGAGTACTTATTCGTTGGTAAATCTTCGAATGGAAATTTTGTTAAATCCTCATGCATTTTTTTTTTTTTTTAATAAAAGGGGCTTATCTGTTGAAATAAAGGGAAGTTTAGATACTTCGGAGAGAAATAAGTCGGGAGAGCAATCAAGTAATGATTAGAAAAACACAAAAAAAAAAAGAAAACAAAATAAAATGAAAGCTGTTCGTCTTCTACGTTTGCTTGGTGTTTCTCCATGATGCTTGAGGGTGAAGAAAACACCGATGAAATCTAAAGTAGGTTCATTTGCGATCAGCTCTGACAAAATAAATACGGAACTCTTCTGTTCCTCTGCCCCACACGCCAGGCTCCGTCTGCGACTGTCTACTGCCAGACGTGTGACTACAGAGACAAACTAAAATGTTGTACACTATAAATCATACAGAGTCTCACTCTTTCATATAGGTGATATGGTACACATCAATATAAACTGAACATAATCTTCTATATTTAACATGGTAGAACATATCACATAAAAGACAGTGTATAATATATAATCACATAATTATCACTAACTACGTACGATAATAATGGCATCACAATACGTATGCACTGGCATCACAACGTGGCACTAACAACTCACATCATTGTCATAACTCACTTCATTACACAACCCACAAAAGCCCTTTAAAAATCCGGCTGGTAATCTTCCAAGAAGCGTATGGGCATCGTCTTGGATTTTAGAAAGTAAAAAACAAAAGGAGATAGAAAAAAGTCTGATATTACACCCACGTTGTACGGATTTCAAAACCCGAGTACGGTGTTTAATAAGGAAATTCGACGACCAAGTCCTCTTTTCCCTTCATCTCGACCCTTATTCTGAATGAACACAAGATTCGGAAATGCCTCACAGACAGTCGATGGTCGTTTGTTTGCCCAGAAAGGAATGCCTGTCGTCGTGAATGTGTACTGGAGGTCTCATGCATGTTCCCCTGTGTGATACGTGCAGCGATAGAGCTTAAAATGATTATATGGTTGTCGTGACGTTGGAGATCGATTGGTTTATGTGTCTGTAGAGTCGACCGAATCTTTAGGTGAAATATAGAGTAGGTGGATCGAGGAATATTTATGGAAGTACAGTTTCGTTGTTACGTTGAATGCGCTATGTGTATTAAAAAAAAATAGGATATGATACGTTGAATTATCAAATATCCAATAGTGAATTATTCGGAACTTGAAAAAGAGATAACGAACATTGCCATCAATAAATTTCAACATACTTGTTAGGAAGACTTATTCATTATGTTATACATGGAATGAAAAAGACATCATTAACTACCCCTAGCTCAGGAAAGGTCACCATAGCACTAAAGGAGAAAGATTGGTGTAACGTGAAACGGTATACAGAATAAGGAAAATCTGTGTAAGGACTCGTAATGGGCGCGTAGCTGTGGTAATAATACCATTAAGGGTATTACTCGAAGAAAAATCTGGGAAAATTGTTGCCTACTTTACCTATGTGCAATATATTCACTCTAGTTTGTAATCTTGAGAAGTTATAGATACCTGTATACCTTCGAAAGTATTTATTTCAATATTCACTCTACTTCCAAGAGGAAACAGAAGGTAAGAAGGAATTTCGTTATCATTAGCGTGAAACGATATATCAAAGAAGAGAGACGCCTTTGTATTCTGCAAGGAATCGATAAAAGGGAAAAATAAAGATAGAGAGGAGGGAGGGAGGGAGAAAGGGAGAGAGAGAGAGAGAGAGAGAGAGAGAGAGAGAGAGAGAGAGAGAGAGAGAGAGAGAGAGAGAGAGAGAGAGAGAGAGAGAGAGTGACGAAAGAATAAAGAAACAAAGAAAATAAAAGATAGAATGAGGGAGAGAGAGATAACTAAGAACCAACAAATTGAAGGGAAACTTTTGTGCAAGAGTAATTTGTGTTACAAACAGAAAACGTATTTAAAAAAATAGCAAGGTGAAGGATGTAAGAATAATGTGCACAGGGTTAAGCACATAAAAACACACAAAAAACACAAGAGTAAAAACAAAAGTAAATAACAAAAATTAACTGCATCTCATATAAATGCAGTAAAAGCAGTGTAAATACATGCATGACTGTTGAGGAAAAAATGCCCAGGTGAAGAGGAAGGGAAAGCACGGGTCTGAAGTGATAACGCGTCCTCGACACGAACCAAAAAAAAAAAAAAAAAAAAGAAGAATTATATTGCAGCGTTTTCTCGTTCAGGCAGACCAAGCAGTAGAAGTGACATTATTGTGATACATATAGAGCATAAATTTCTCATGATTGTGGTGCTTGCAATTCCATATGTGCAAGAAATAGAGGAAATTGAAAAGTACGAATTTCCGAGCGCAAAACGGAAGATATCCTGGAACGACAAAGCAATTGCTTAGGAGATGCAATTACATGGATATTGGTTGTGATTATTGCAAATCGCAAGAAATCGCAGAAAGATTTTTGAGGAAGAAGACATTTGTTACTTGTCCTTAAGGACTATGATCTCATGACAATATCCACTTCTACAATAACGATAAGGGCATCTATAATTATGAAAGAACCATCGATATAAAATGAAAAATATAAGTAACGAGGATAATAATGATGATAATAACAGTACCACGACCTCCGCTAATGACAAGAATAACAATAACAGTAACAGTGAGGATAACCATGAAAATGAAAACTAACCCACATAACTGATGAATAAAGCACCTGCCTATTTCTAGAGATTACTAACACACCAGATCGACCTGACTTTGTACACAAACCCCAAATTCAATATCCAAAACAAATCCGGTAACCTGGTCCTTGTCTTCAGTCTTTCTTCCATGTTTTCGTAATGAAAGAAAATACGACACGAGAATGCTTCACACACAACCTGTAGACGCGCTTTGACGAGAATGAAAACGTGTTGTCGAGGGTGTGGGTATGTCTCGTACAAGGTGTGTGTAAGGGGTAAAGAGCTTAAAATTTTAATAGAGGTTTCGCGTTATCTGAGGTCGTTTGGATGATGTAGGGTGAAATTTTATTGTTTATTCAATCATACTGCTTTTGTCCTACTTTTGTTTTAGGGTGTGAAGTACTTTGTGATACGTTGCTTAAAGTATTGATATGCTTGTTATGGCTGAAATGGTGGTGATCTGGGTGTTTTATTACTTACCGTTGTTTTATTTTGCTATAACCTTGATTTTTTTTTTTTTTTTTTTTTTTGGCTGGTGTACGGAGGGTAACACAGCCCGAATTCTCGATGTGAGATACCTGGGGAATGTGACGTGATAGGTCAATACTGGAATAGTATGATAGGTTAGGAAAAAGGCAATAGAAAGTAAAAAAAAAAAAAAAAAAAAAAAAAAAAAAAAAAAAAAAAAAAAAAAAAAAAAAAAAAAAAAAACTTCTAATAGAAAGAAAGAAAGAAATAGATTACAAAGGAAAGAGTTCGGCGCAAAAGAAAAGTTGCAATGTCACGAAAGAAGCCAAAACAATGGTTGTTTAATTGCACAGGAAATTGAAATAGAGAAAAAGTAACTTTAATAGCATAAGTAACTCAGTTAAAGCTAACCAGCATTACACGTTAGACGAAGCAGGTAATGATATACAATCTTTTATGTGAATGTGGCAAAACTACACAAAGAGTAAAAGCACAGACAACCACTGCGGCAACTCAGCAAGTTCGAGTAAAAAACACAGCGTTGCAACACAATTTTAAGTGACGAATGAGGACGCAATATTTTCTCGTCAAGAGCACATGATACAAAAACGGATATCGATAATAATAATAAATTGAATAAATACTGCAGGGTCTCGGAGACAAAAAAATTAAAAAGAACAAATGCGAAGGTTTGGACAGAGAAGTGAAGAAATTGCCAGAGATGCAGTGCTGAGGGTTCCCAATACCCGATTTTTTGCAACAGTCATTTTGCAGGCGCCATGGGAGTGCGGGAGACAGAAGAAGAAGAAGAAGAAGAAGAAGAAGAAAAAGATAGACAAACTTATTACCAAACCTCAATTTTCTCGACATAGAATTAACTCCAGAGTATTGTGAGCGACCATAATAGATAGTGTTAACTCCCAATAGACAATTCTTCGAGTCAATCTTATTATGTGGTATAATACTAGTAAACAATATCAAACAGTTTTAGTAACCACCGGTATCAATAATTGTTCCGTATGTCTACACTTTTTTTGTATAGTTTCTGTGTTGAATATATTAATTGCAAACTCTTAAAACTAGGATAAACTAAACTAAATGACCTCCGATCCTCATTAATGCATCGCTATTTGTAAATACAAATAAAGTAAAAGTAAAATGGATACACATATTTCAGGATTTAGTCTTCATTCCTATAAACTATATTAAAAAAAAAGTTTTGAATGTTCACACAGTGCTCTGATTGTGAATTTAAGTAACAGTATTTACTCTCTATTTCTTATTTACTCTTCTGTGCATACGTAACCACGAATCTATGCAATGTTGAATACACTATGGTGTTTACTTGCAATATATATGACGAGAAATCGGAAAATTCATTTTGGATTGGGACGTGAGAGGGGAAAGGCTCAACGTATGCAACCGGTGAGAAACAAGACAACGAAGTGGAATTCAAACTTTGCAATAAGAGAGTAAATATGCAAGAGCGGGGGGGGGGGGGGGGTGAAGATCAACCGAACGAAAATCATGAAAAAAGTAGAACGTCATAATGATCGGAATGATGATAATGATCAAATAGCATTATTTCTATTGGTAATGATAATATTTGCAACAACAATGATCATAATGATAATAATGATGACACGGGTATCGGTATTCATATCAACATTTGTAGTGATGATAATGATAATTATAGTACTGATTATAACAAATATAATGGTCTACAATAATAATAATGATGATAATGATAATAATAGAAAATAAAAACAAGAATGGTGATAATTGTTACGCCTACATCCAACTAGCCTTCCATGTCTAAGGTATGATTGATATTTTCATTTAAAAGAACATTCTTAAGACCTAGACGGGCTGTGTTGTAAACTAATGTTCAGCATTTACTATAATAAAACTATTCACCAAAGGCAAAACAATGTAACAAAACTAGAAAGTACGAACTTCATAAAAATAATGGTGATGAATTAAAAAAAAGTGAAGAGACCTTCCTTTCACGAGGATAATATTATAAAACACAGGCAGACTTATAAAAGAGCAATGTGACCCATGGCGCTTCTTGCTCTGACCGGCAAAATAAGCAAACGCAACAGTACAGCTGATTCAGGTATTTCACTTAGTATATATAAGCACCTTACACAGTTTGACCAATCTTTAAAATATAAATCAAATAAAAAGGTATGCATTAAGCAATCTTTCCTGAATTTACGAAAAACAACGATGGCCTCATTACTCGAAATTCCGGCTTGAAAACAAACAAAAGGATTTGCACACCAACTTTTACCTCCCACGATGTCGAGCAAGTACCAAGCAGTTTTCAGTTAATTACGTTCGTTAATATTCAAAATCTTTGAGTAAATTTCACAACCAAGATTATTTTATACTATTTCAATTTATACTACTTCCAAAATCACTAAATATAATTTCATAAAAAAATCCTAACTGTAGTGATCACGAACAGCAATGGAAGAAAATGGGTTACGGTAGATTTTAATAAACTGGAGATTGGTATATCCATGATCCCCCTCCCCCTTTTAAATTTAAAACATCACTTTCTAAGAAATTGAAATGGTGTTTTAACCTGAAGTCTCCTGACTAAATTTCCAAGTCTGCTTAGTGTATCTGCAATACAGTTTTGTTTTCCCTTGACATGCCTTATCTCAATGTCATACCTCTGGAGCGCAAATGCCCAGCGCATAAACCTGCACATCATGGGTCATCAGGTCTGCTCTTGTAGGGACGTCACCAAACAGATCTGTGAAGTCTTCTAATATTGCCTGCAGATCTTCAACTTGGTTAGCTCTGAGGTGTGCAAGCTTACACAAAGAATTTGTGAGGTGTGGAAGCTTACACAAAGAATTAGCAACAACATCACTATAATTTAACATCAATTACATCACAACCAATCATTATTCTCCCTATCCTTATCGATGTTCATTACCCAAGATATCTTTTCCTTCATTTCATCTCGTCTTATGAACTTTTTTCAATCTATTTATGTGAACAACCCTTTTTGATTTTCATTGTTAAGGAATAGATATCTCATAATTTACATCACTAAGCTTTGCAGTGATCTTAACTGGGCCTTCAAAGTTTACACTAAGTGGATTTATCTCACAGGAACTATGACTAAAACTTCATCACCAACTTAAAGTTGTTGTTCTTTACTTTTCTAATCAAAAATATCTCATGCGTATTTGAGTTTTTTTTTTTTCCAAATTTTCCTTTGCAAAGTCTTTAAGTCTTATAACCCTCTCACGCTTATGTTCAACAAACATGTTGATAAACAATTAGAAATGTTTAAAAATTTCATCACATCTCATTAAGTTCCATGGGGTTAGCTTGTAAAGGTTTATCTGAAACAACATGGTTAGGAACCACTTCATTGGTACCAATATCATTTCCCAACAAAAATGAAATATCTTCAAAAAGTAATGTGACCTTAACTCCAACTATAACTTCCTGAGTGGACCACATGTACAACAATCACATGTACAACAATTCTCAATATCAGGTATATCTGACTGTAAAACCAAACTTTGAGCGGATGCCGTATCCCTCAAAATAGTGACTGGATAAGCAGTACTTCCCTTATTCACAGCTACCAAACCCATCGACTTAAAAGACTCATGTAAATCTTCCTCCTCAGTACCCAAACTATACTTTTCATTCAGCAATTTCATATTTGCCACTAGTTTAGAACTAAAATTCCACTTATGAGCAAGCCTTGGACAATCTTAAAGTGTCCTTTTTTCTACAATAATGGCACAACAAATGAGTTTTATCGCCAAAATTCTTCTTGTCCAAGCTTTCTTTACCTTTAAAACCATGATAGTTGCCAGACGTAATGGGAGCTGTTTTCGGCATATTACAAAAAAAAAAAAAAAAAAAAAAAAAAAACAGATCTAACCATATGTGTTCAAGTATAGTTCTCAGCAAGTTCAACAACTCTCTTTAAGTCAGATTTTTCTTTCTTAGCTTAATACAATCGAATGTTATGTGCAATACCCTGATTGTTCGAGTACGATTGCTTCACACAATGGATCTAATGTTTCAATATTGTTGGCTGTCAACCATCTTGCAAAAACTTTACGCAATAAATGTGCATATTCTACAAAAGTTTGTCCAAGGTTTTTTACCAATTTCCTAAACTGCCTGCAATGTTGTGCAGTTAATATATGACTCAGAAGCACAGCATTTTTAACTTGTACATAATCACTTTGTAAGAGTAAGACTGAGATAATTGCCTTTATCCATGACATTATAATGAAAATATAATGATAATGAAAATCATTGTCATCCTTGTCGCTGCCACTATATCATTATAGTCACCATGTTCATTGTAATTATTTTTATTGGTATATTTTCGGATCACATTTTTTTGCAAAAATATTTTCATTAAAAGGGAAATCAGAATGACTCGAATTTCGGATAAAAAAAATGGATTACATTATGGAAATTTGTTGAATTTGAATCCAGTCTACTATTTCCGTTGCCTTATCAAGATCATATATATATATATATATATATATATCGTCATCATATGAGATTTCACAATTAAAATCACATTTTGGTCCCTAGTAATATGCAAATATGTGCAATTTTTCCAGTCTGTCTGGCCCGAATATTTATGTTTATACCACGGCTTCGTTTTCTGTGGTTGACGATATAACATGTTCTTGATAAGAATTGTTTTATATTTCCGCTTGCCTGCTGAATAAAATAAGTAATCAAATATATAAAATAAATAAATAAATAATGAAATGAATGAATATGAATAATAACGAATAATGAAAGATGAATGAAAATGAATAATGAATATAATATATAGAATAAGGATGAATGAATGATATATGAATATGAAGTTCATAAAGTCCTACTAACAATAAATACAATTCATAGCTTTTGCAATACAATTCACGATGTGTTAGAGACATGTTAGAGGCATAGTTACGTTCAATCGCAATGAAAAGCACACATCTAAAAGTTTTATACCTGCGGTTACAAACAACCAATATTCATCTAATATAGCGTGTTAAGAGCGTATCTAAAATAATAGGTAGAGATCCAGTACAAGTAACAACAACAACAACAAAAAAAGAAGAAGAAAAAAGAGAGAGAGGGAGAGAGAGATAGGGAGAGAGGGAAAGAGGGAGAGGGAGAGGGAAAGAGGGAGAGAGAGAGGGGGGGGGATAGGAAGAGAGAGAGGGAGAGGGAGAGGGAGAGCAAGAGGGAGAGCGAGAGGGGGAGGGATAGGAAGAGAGAGAGAGAGGGAGAGGGAGAGGGAGAGGGAGAGCGAGAGGGAGAGGGAGAGGGAGAGCGAGAGGGAGAGCGAGAGGGAGAGCGAGAGGGAGAGCGAGAGGGAGAGCGAGAGGGAGAGCGAGAGGGAGAGCGAGAGGGAGAGCGAGAGGGAGAGCGAGAGGGAGAGCGAGTGGGAGAGCGAAAGGGAGAGCGAGAGGGAGAGAGAGAGGGAGAGAGAGAGGGAGAGAAAGAGGGAGAGAGAGAGGGAGAGAGAGAGAGAGAGAGAGAGAGAGAGAGAGAGAGAGAGAGAGAGAGAGAGAGAGAGAGAGAGAGAGAGAGAGAGAGAGAGAGAGAGAGAGAAGAGAGAGAGAGGGAGAGAGAGAGGGAGAGAGAGAGGGAGAGAAAGAGGAGAGAGAGAGAGAGAGAGAGAGAGAGAGAGAGAGAGAGAGAGAGAGAGAGAGAGAGAGAGTCTAAATTCACACACTAATGACTTATACAACAAAATCTCACATTTTACTAGCCACGCAGTCCTACTTGCATCTAATAGTGTTTAAACAAGAAATCAACGAAAAGGGTAACAAGATAACAAAATACTGACGCAGATGAGAATTATAATAAAGTGCCATTGACTAAACTAAAGTAAGAAGGATGATGATGAAAAAAGTGATACAAGATTTATAGGAGGACGATAACGATTATGATTAACGATTATTATAATGATAATGACAATAATATGGTAATGATTATGGTTCATTCTTATGGTAATGTTAATGTTTATGGAAATCTTATTTTTTATGGAAATAGTAACATTAGTGGTAACGGTAATGGTATTAGTAATATAATTATTAATATTAATAGTAACAGCAATAGTAATGGTATCGATAATCGTAATAGCAATGGCCCTAGTCTTGCTCACACCAATTACAAAGATTTAGCGAGAAGTGTTACGTTTACCGCAACTACGGCACAAACCTTTTAAGCTGCGCTGCCCACCGGGCCTCACGCAGAGCAAACCCGTGACCTCCAAAACGCATTCCCAGCGCCCTGCATTCCAGCATTCCAGCTCATTCCAGGCGAACACATGTCCATCGGGCGCGCGTGGCGTACTGTGGTGTCGCATTTTCATTCGGAATAACGAACACACGGAACGAGCAGAGGAAACATGAACTGAAATTTCACTGTCATGTCAACGCAATGAGAGTAATTTTTATAGGATAATAAGGAAAGGACAGCGTATTTATCGGAGGGATAACGAACGTAAAAGAAAATTGGGCTGGATCATATAACCCAAAGTCCGTGTTTAGTAAGGTAATTCTGCAACTTAGTCCATATTTCGTCGGTTCACTCCTCGTTGGACACCCTAATTTGGGTTTCTATAAACCAGGGTGGTTTTCTTTTGCGTTCGTTAACCCTACTGATGAATAGGGTGTTTATGATTTATTATCCCACAGTAATTACTTTTAGTGTGTCGACATATCAGTGGAATTATCGAAATTTTAGTATTGTCAATGTGTTTGTTTGTTTATATCATAATTATCCTCGTGTATGTCTAACTTTCTCATTTTTTCATCATTTTTGTTATCATGATCATCATTTTCATCATAATTATCATTATCAGGGAATATTAATACAATCGTCGTATTTCAGACCAAACTCCTCTTTACCATTTATATCAGGTTGCATAATGACAGTTTCTGCGTGTGCAATAGTCGAATGTGAGTGAATTTCCATTCCAAGAGTATCTCTCACTATATATAGTATATATGTGTGTGTGTGTCTGTGTATTTATTTATTTATTTGTTTATTGTATATATACACATATATGCATATATATATATATATATATATATATATATATATATATATATACATACATATACATACA
>NC_061830.1:10367141-10369641 GCF_019202785.1 Penaeus chinensis
TCTCTCTCTCTCATCATCATCATCATCATCATCATTCACTACTGTCTCTGACATTGCAAAATTCCACCGGCATTAAATTGGAGGCGTAGATAAGACCTGAAAAAAACTAAAGAGAAATTACACTCCTGGCTATATATTTTTATTCTGCCTGTCTGTTTGTCTTTTCTGCGTGTCCGTTTGTCCGTCTGTCAGTGGAGAAAAAACGAGAGACAAACTAAAAAATATGATGAACGGAACATAAATAATAAACTAATTATATAACCTGTTTTCCCTTTTCTTTCACTTTAAGAAAGGGTCTATTAATGATATTTTAATGACAAATTAATAATCATAACATCTATAACAATAATAACAGTATCAATAACAATGGTATTCATTTCCCCGCCAATTCAAGGAATGGGGAAATCAAGATCGGTAACTAGGGCCTACTGATAGACTCCTTGCCGGCTGAGCACATGTGGAGCCATCTGTATGTAACAAAATTCACCAAAAAACTACAGGGGACAGAACATAAATCCGGTGCGAATGGTTTAAAATTAAACGTTCTACAGAGAATTGGCAAGAATCCGTTTAAGATGCCAAGGGAGAGTGATCCCAAGGTCCACCTCGAGGGTAGTGTCGAGGCCGTGATCTGCAGCATCCCAAGGGAGAGAGAGAAATTGGAAGAACTGGGAATGAGGTGGGAATAGAGTAGGAATGGAGGGGGTGATGAATGAGAGGGATGGGGGAAGGAAGAGGATGAGGAATGAGTGAGATGGGAATGAGGAAGGAATGAAAAGTGGTGGTGGTGAGGAATGAGTGGGATGGGAATGAGGTAGGAATGAGGGAAGTGAGGATTGCGTGAGATGGAATGAGGGGACGGTGAGGAATGAGTGAGATTGGGAATGAGGTGGGAATGAGGGGAGGGGGAGGAATGAGTGAGATGGGAATGAAGGGGGTGAGGAATGAGTGACATTGGGATTGAGGTGGGAATAAGGGGGTGAGGAACAAGGCGGGAATAAAGTAAGAATTAGCGGGGCGAGGAATGATGGGGATAAATCAAGAATAGGAAGAATGGGGAACGGTGATGAGGGGAATAAGGAACAAGACGCGAATAAAGTAGGAATTGGAATAACGAGGATTGGTAACGGGAATTGAAAGAAAGGGGGATTAGACAAAGAATAAAGTAGGAATGGGGAAGATTGGGAATGAAGCAAGAAAAAAAAAGTAGGAATGAGGCGGGGATGAAGGAGGAATTGGAATAAAGGAGAATGATGTCGGGAATAAAGCAGGAATTGAAATAATGGGGAATTAGGCAAAGAATAAAGTAGGAATGGAGAGGATTAGGAATCAAGGAATAAAGTAGGAATAAAACTGGAATAAGGAAGGAACATAGTTGGAATGAGGGATATGAGGAAATAGGTGGGAATAAACTAGGAATGGAAAAAAAAAATGTGAATAAAGCGAAAATAAAATAGGGATGGAAGGGACTGATAAATGAGGCGGGTTGAGGAATGCGGATAAATGAAGGAAAAAGGAGGGGAATGAGAGAAACCAAGAAACGAAAACACGAATAAAGGAATAAGGCGAAGAGGAGACAGAGAAATAGAGGAAATGATAAAGCCTGAATGAAGAAGAGTGTAGAATAAGGAAAATAATGAATAGGGACTGCAGAGAAGGGAAAGAGAAGTAGAGATAGGAATGAAGAAGGAGACAGAACAAATCGGAAGGAAAATATGCAAAGCAGAATGAAGCGAATGAGAATAAGACACAAAGGAAGACACAAAGAAGGAAAATAACTGGTGGAAGGAAAAGACAACAAAATTTGAAGAAATAAGCATAAAAGAAAACAGTGAAGAAGGAAGATGAAGAATAGGTATAAGAAGAGAAGTGGCGAAGAATGAGGAAGAATATATAAAAAAAGAAGGAAGAAAAAGATAAAATATATTTGAATTACTCTACGAAAAAAAAGTGAATAAATAAATTAAAAAGTGTGCTCGTATTCCTTATCATTTATTGATTGATTGATTTATTTTTTAAATTATTTTATCACTTGATTCTATGAGACACCTTTTACTTAGATTCAAACACTGACATACACTCTAAAACAACAAACAAACAAACAAACAAAACCAAACAAACAGAAAACCAAATTCAAAACAAAACAAAACAACACACACACGAAATAAGCAAACAAAATAAAGGAAAAAAAAATAAGCAAGACCAAATGTTTTTCCTTCCCCTTCACAAAACACACTTTCCCACTTAGGTTAGATCTTCACAATGGCGGAGTTGAATGTCTCTCTTGTTTCAGTTCTCCAACAGAGGGCGACGGGGATGCTCCATCGCCTCTCGCTCGCCCTGTAGACGCCTTAGAGAGGGAGGAAGGGCGGGGGGTAGGGAGGGAGGGAGGGAGGGTGGATGGGAGGAAGGGAGGGAGGAAGGGAGGGAGGGTGGATGGGAGGAAGGGAGGGCGGGGAGGGCGGGGAGGGAGGGAGGGTGGATGGGAGGGAGGGAGGGC
>NC_061830.1:10377141-10379641 GCF_019202785.1 Penaeus chinensis
GATTGGGTAAATGAGGAGGAAAGAGATGGGAGTTAATAGGAGGAGAGATAATGAAGATGGGGAGGGGTGGGAAAGATGGGGTAGGGTGGGGGTGGGGGTAAGGAGGTGGGAATGAGGGGGGGGGGGGTTGGCGGAGGTATTGGGGTTAAGTAGAATGGGTAGGTAGGATTTAAAGTAAGGTGGGGGGGGGGGGTCCTGTAGGGGTGACAGGTGTAATGACAGGAACCACATTGCAATTAATGCTATCCGTACTGATGATAATCATGATGATACTAATGATAACGTTCACGGTGGAAATGATGATAGTGAAGATAACAACAACAATGGTAATGATAATAATGCAAACAATAATGGTACGAACACCTACTGCTATTATTACTACTACTAATAATAATGATACTAAGAGCTGATAATAATGAAAATGATAATAATAGATGATAATAATAATAATGATAATAGTGGATGATAATGGTAATAAACAGTTATGTGAACAACGATAGCTGTAATAACAATAATAATAACAATTCAGCGTGACATTGATAACCAGTGAATGAGCCAGTGATGCCAATAACTATTTACAAGAAAAAAAGTAAAAAAGAAAAATAAATGAAATGAACTTGCATAGAGTCATACCCAAGACTCAACCGTACGCTAAACAGATGTTCATGTCAAGAGTGATACTTAGGAATAAGACAAATACTCCTCGATGAGACGCTTCTCCAATCCGTGACAGAGCCGCCGGGACAACCGAGACGTGACAGATGATGCCTCGAGATAAGACAGATGCGCCGAGATGCTTTGGACGCTCGGGAGAGATAGATGCAGAAGCTCAGTGCATGTGTGTTCTGGAGAGGAAAAACATGACAGTGCGAGAGCATAAGGATGGTACGCATACAAACACTGACATAAACACACACACACACACGCGCGCGCACACACACATATACACACACACACACACACACACACACACACACAATCACTCATATATATATATATATATATATACATATACATATACATATAAATACATATACACATATATGTGTGTGTATATGTATATGAATGTATGTATGTATGCTATCATTGATAATAATGTCGGCTAAAGGTATGATTGTATACAACTTAATGTATGTGTAATCATCATAAAATTGCCCCCCCCAAAAAAAAAAAAATCTGAAAATTAACTCCTAGCGAAGAACGCTGTTTGAAGCAAGGAAACTAACTAAAAAAGTTATTAAAAAACAAAAACAAAGAGAAGAGTTTTTAGTTGCTACATGGAACATCTGCTGACCCTCTATCATTTTTTTTTATTTTTTAACAAGATCGTACTCAAGATAAGTTGATCACTAAGAGTAACTATATGAAAAAGTAAACGAGGAGAGTTTGGATAATGTTTGCTCTACTCGTCAGGATATCTAAAAAAAACGTACATGTACACACACACACACACACACACACACACACACACACACACACACATACACACACACACACACACACACACTCACACACACATATATATATATATATATATATGTATATATATATGTATGTATGTATGTATGTATGTATGTATATGTGCACACACACACACATATATATATCAAAATATAAAGAAAGATTTAAAAAGAAAGAACAATAAAAGATATATTATGATTTTACCTTTAACCTTTATATCATTTCTGCAAATAACACTTCATGCATTTTGCAAAGCATCCTATTTATTTCCGTTGCTCTCTCTCTTTCTTGGAAGTAGTAATCTAAACAAAAGAGAAAAAAGAATAACATCTACAAAGAATGAATAAACAGAGCGAGCTACGAAAATAAATAATATACTTATTACCTTTTCGAAAAATATATAACAGGAATCCCTAATACATTTTGACTTAGGAAAGATCAAGATGAAAAACAATATCATTGGAACTCCTCTCGATCAGCCCTGAGCAAGAGTCGACGACAGATTTCAATAGAACCGAGCAATATTGCAGTGCAACGGCAGTAAATATCCAATGAGTTCCGTACGATTCAGCATTGGGAATCGTAAAACGTTTCTATAAAATAAGAATTTCTATTCCGTGAAAAATAGAGGCGGCAGAATGGATTAGCTGTTCGTAAATGTAAATGTGTTTTAGATTTAAAGTTTGTTCCGTTTTTCTTGGATTTAATATCGTATTTTGGATTTTAAATGGATATTCACTGGGGCGTTTTATGCTTGTAGCTTATCTGGATTTAGTCTCAGTAAACTTTTCAATTATTTTCAAAAACTGGAATAGGTATTCTAAAACTCAACATTCTTACGATCGGCTCTTTGCAAAATGCATGAAATATTTATTTTAGACTTCAGTACGTACCTTTTCTTAGACTGCAATTAATATAAGACAAACACACACACGCACAAACGCACACACACACAAAACTACTATTAAGATTTTTTCACATGATATTTCTAAAATAGCTTAAAAAAAAAAATAAAAAAATAAACAACTTTTCTTAAAGA
>NC_061830.1:10382141-10394641 GCF_019202785.1 Penaeus chinensis
TCCTATTACGTAGAGCGCACATACGGACACAGCAAACCTTTCTTTTGTGTTTTTTCCTCGTAAATTCTTAAAGATAATGTTATCTCATTACGTATAAGGCTTTATAACGAAACACTAAGCCCTTGTTTAATTCGCTCTGTTTGTCATGCTCTTCTCCTTCCATTTTGAATAATAAAGTCATCCCATGATATACATTGCGTCTATCGAAATACCAAACCTTTCTTTCATTCTTTTCTTTTTCTTTTTTTTTTCTTTTCCTCTTTTTTAACTTAAAATCTTCAAGTTCTCGGGATACTTAAGGTCGATTATGCGCATAAAAGATTTGTTCTTGCCTAATCTTCACAGCGGGCAATATACCAGAAAATTTATGCAATATCCAAAGCTATATTAAGATATGTAAAATAGTTTAGAATTTTCTCGTGCTTCTCGTAAAAAAAGTTTAGGCGCAGCGTGCATTGTGTGTATGTATCGGGTACAATTTGCATTTTCTTAGCATCTCCCTTGCACTATTGCCTGCAGCCTGTTCGGTTCATGTTAAGAACTTATTGCGAGTGGGTAACTTTTACTTCGTTCATTATTATGTAATCTCGTTTTCATGAGTTTCCTTTTTTCCTTCTCTCGCTCTTTGACATGTTATCATTTTTTTTTTAACATTTTGATGTGGTGGGTAATTTATACTGAGGTTTTTCTTGAACAAACAAATATAAAACAGCAGTAGCAACGGCAACAACAACAATAACAGCAACACCAACAACATCAATAACAACAACAACAACAACAACAATGATGATAATAATAATAATAATAATAATAATAATAATAATAATAATAATAATAATAATAACAATACTACTACTATTAATGATAATTATGATAATAATAATAACATTAATAACAATACTACTACAAGTAATGATAATAATGATAATAATAATAATAATGATAATAATAATCATAATAATGATAACGATAAATATAGAACGGGTTGATGGCACACACACACGCACACAAACACACACACACACACACACACACACACACAAACACAGACACACCACACACACACACACATCTTATCTCTTCCTCCCTTCCTTTCCTTCATCACCTCTCCCTTCCCTACTTTATCTCTTCCTTCCCTCCCTTCTCTCTCCCATCCCCCACCTCCTCCCCCGTGTCATATTCCCTCTTCCTCCCTCGCCTTTGCCTCCTCAGTCTCTCCTTCCCCTCCCTTTCCACTCTCTCCTACTCCCCCCCTCCCCCTTTCTCTCCCTTCCTCTCTCTCTCTCCCTCCCTTTCCCCCTTTCATTATCCCCTCTCTTTCTTACCCCATCCCCAACCTCTCCCTGCTTCTCCCTCCCTCCCCTCTCCCCTCCCCTCCCCCCTTCCTTCCTACCCATCCCCATCTCTCCTCTCCCCCCACCTCTTCCCTCCCTTCCCTCTCCCCTCTCTCCCTCTGCCCTCCCCTCCCCTCCTTCCTTCCTACCCACCCCCTCCCCTCAACTCTCTCTCTCCCTCCCTCCCCCCCCCCTTCTCTCCCCCTTCTCTCCCTCCTCCCCCTTTCAATTAAATAAGCTCATCTTTCTCCTCCCCCTCCCCTCCCCCCACGCCACCCCCCTCTCCCCCCCCGCCACCCCCCTCCCCCCCCCGCCCACCCCCTCCCCCCCCCCCCCCCGCCACCCCCTCCCCCTCCCCCATACACCGTAGCATGAATACGATAACAGGCTTTCAAAGGATACATTTCACGGTTGATTAATCAGAGTCAGTCATGCCATCATGCGCTCCGTCATGCAGAACAGAACATCTCTATCCCATTGTGATGACATGATAGCAATTGCATCTGTCATAGATAATTTGTCATCCGAGAAAACCTTCCAGTTGATTATTCTCTTTTGCAAGGTTGCATTGCAAGAGGGATGAGGGAGGAAAGGAGAGGGAGAAGGATAACAACAATATCAAAAACAATATTAGTGATAATTAAATGAAATAATGATAATGTAGAATAAAACAATAATAATGAATAAAATGATAATGATAATAAGAATAACAATAGTAATAATAGTGAAATAACCGTAGTAATGATAGTGTTAATAATAACAATAATAGTAACTATGATAATACTGATACTAATATTAACGATAACTATGATAATGGTGACATTAGCAATAATGAAAATAAGCATAGTAATAATCATAATGATAGTAATGATAATAATAACAATCATAGTAATGATAATGATAATAATGATAATAATAATAATAATGATAATGATGATAATGATAATAATGATAATAATAATAATAACAATAATAATAATAATAACAACAATAATAATAATAAAAATAATAATAATAAATAATGACGATAATAATGATAATAACAATAATAAAAATAATACTGATAATAGTTATAATTACAAAAATATTGATAGTAATGATGATAATAATGATTAAAATAATGATAATAATCATAATGGCAATTACTACCACCTACCAGTAACGAGAATCATAATGATGATGATGATAACAATTAACAGATAAACGGTTATGTAAGCCGATAGCCAGAGAGAGAGAGAAAGAGAAAGAGAAAAAGAGAAATAGCCGGATAGATAGATAGACAGATAGATAGATAGATAGATAGATAGATATATATATATATAGAAAGATAGATAGATATAGAGAGAAAGAAATAGAAAGAGAAAAAGACAGATAGATAGATAAATATATATAGAGAGAAAGAAAGAGAAAGAAAAATATATATAGATAGATAGAGAGAGAGAGAGAGAAAGAGAGAGAGAGAGAGTGAGAGTGAGAGATAGAGAGAAAGAGAGAGAGAGTGAGAGAGAGAGAATAACAAAGAGAAAATAATAGATAGTAGACAGAAAGATAGAGAGAACGATAGATAGATAGATATACAGATATATAGATAGAAAGAGAGAGAGAGAGAGAGAGAGAGAGAGAGAGAGAGAGAGAGAGAGAGAGAGAGAGAGAGAGAGCGAGAGAGAGAGAGAGAGAGAAACAATACTGGGATAGAAAGTTACTGATCAAACCAGTTATGCGCATACAATCACACATACACACACGCAAGCACGCACACACACACACACACACACACACACACACACACACACACACACACACAAACACACACACACACACACACACACACACACACTTGCACACGCACACGCACACGCACACGCACACACACAAACACTCACACACATGCACACACACACACACATACACATTTTCATTCGCGTACAGATACCTACCCCCCCCCCCCCCCACTTACAAAACAAAATATTTGTATAATCTTATCGCCTTCGCAGTAGCAATGCGAACCAGTACATAAGAACAAATTAAAGAAATCTGAGAATAAGGCAATTCATGAATAATAACTGAATGAATAAATATACAAAATAATAGAGAAATAGGTAGATATGAATGAATAAATAGAGTTATGAATAAATGGATAGATAGATATCTAGATCAATCGATAGATAGATATATAATAGATAGATAAATGGAAATGACTAAATGGATAGATATGAATGAAAGGGATAGATATATACATAAATAAGTAGAAAATAAAATAAATAAATATACTAAGAAAGAGATAAGCAAACAAATAAACAAATTAATTAATTAATATATAAGTAAATAAACGAACTCATAAAACAAGAAAGATACAAATAAAGGAAGAAATTAACCAATAAATGTACGAACAGATAAATAAAGGAATAAAAGTAAAAAAAAAAAAACGATAAATAGATCGACAAAAAAGTCAAAGAAAAAAAAACTTTTAGTTCACGCTGTCGAAGAAAGTGTGAGAGATATACTATTATCACCCGAAGAATAGGACGTAATAAGGATGAATTTCCCTCGTCTGTGAACGTGTTAGAGAGAGCATGAGAAAGTGTCAAGAAGTTTTTGGTCTATGGAGTTTTTTTTCTTTTTTTTTTGGGGGGGGGGGGGGGGGGGGAGACTGTAATCCCGGATCTGGAAAATGTATTGGAAAATGTATGAGAATTCAGTGACATGTCTGTCTGGATATATTTTTGTTATTTAGATTATGCTACAATTTATTCATCGTGGGAGCATGAAGATGGTCAGTTGTCTCTGTGTAATTTTTTGTATTTGTTTTTCATTTTCTTTTTTTATCTCTCTCATCTCCCTCTTTTTCTCCCTTCTAGTATCTCCTCTCTCTCTTTCTTTCTCTCTCTCTCTCTCTCTCTCTCTCTCTCTCTCTCTCTCTCTCTCTCTCTCTCTCTCTCTCTCTCTCTCTCTCTCTCTCTCTCTCTCTCTCTCTCTCTCTCTCTCTCTCTCTCTCTCTCTTTCCTTCTATGTTTCTCTTTCTCTCCTCCTCTCTCTTTTTCACTCTGTAATCCTCGCCTCTCTCTCTCCTTCTCCTTCCAGGACCGTACATTTAATATATATACATTGATGAACAAGTGTGTTTTATCCGCGTTTCTTGGTGTCGGGTGTATGTGTGTGCTTGTGTTTATGCGTCTCTCTTTCTCTCTCTCTCTCTCTCTCTTTCTCTCTCTCTCTCTCTCTCTCTCTCTCTCTCTCTCTCTCTCTCTCTCTCTCTCTCTCTCTCTCTCTCTCTCTCTCTCTCTCTCTCTCTCTCTCTCTCTCTCTCTCTCTCTCTCTCTCTCTCTCTCTCTCTCTCCCTATCTATCTATCTTTTTTTTTCTCTCTCTCTCTCTGTTACTTCCTTTCTTTCTGTTTTCTTCCCTTTTCGTGCCCCCCCCCACCTCTCTCTTTCATTTATACAGTCTCTAACTTTCTCTTACAAACACTTTCTTTTTATCTTTCTCTCTATCATTTCCCTTCTCTCTGCCTGCCTGCATACCCCCCCCCCCTCTTCCTCTCCCTCCCATCTTCCCTTCCTCTTCTCTCTCTCTCTCTCCTTCTATTCTCCTCTTTCCCTCTCTTTATCCATCTCTCTCTCTCTCTCTCTCTCTCTCTCTCTCTCTCTCTCTCTCTCTCCCTCTCTTTCTCTCTTTTCCTCTCTTTATCCATCTCTCTCTCTCTCTCTCTCTCTCTCTCTCTCTCTCTCTCTCTCTCTCTCTCTCTCTCTCTCTCTTTCTCCCTCTCTTTCTCTCTTTCCCTCTCTTTATCCACATCTCTCTCTCTCTCTCTACTTTATTGAAAAACAATTACATCATATTTGGTTATAATCATTAGACATGTTACAGTCAAAACAACTTTTTACAGACTAAAGGAATTTATTTTTAGTGACTCCTTTCTTAAAGTCTAACTTTCTCGCTCTTTCTCTCCTTTTCCTTCCATTCCCCTCCTTCCCTCTCTTTATTCATCTCTCTCTCTCTGTCTCTCTACTTCCATTCTCCTCTCTCTCTCTTCCTCTTTCTCTCTCTCTCTCTCTTTCTCTCTCTCTCTCTCTCCTTCTCTCTCTCTCTCTCTCTCCACTTCCATTCTCCTCCCTCCCTCTTTTTATCCAATCCCTCTCTCTTCCTCTTTTTCCGGTTACTTCTCGCCCGGGTCAATATATCGATCAAATCACCTTGAACTCACAGTCTCCTCCTCGGCTGGCAACACCTGTGAATCTTGTTTTATTTTGCATTTTCTTTGTTGTTTTTTTGTTTTGTTTTCTTCACTTTTCCTCTGTTTTTCTGGTCGTTTTATTATTTTGTTTCTTGTTTCTTCTTTCTGTGTGCTTTTTTTATTTTTAGATTTTCGTTTTGTTTCCTGTTTCTGTTTTCTGTGTTTATGTTTTTTTTTCTTTTCTTTTTTATGTGTCTTGTTTTGCTTTGTTTTTTTTTTTCAATCTTTTTCTCCCTTCCACCCGGTATTATTGTCATTCCCCCCCCATTTTTCATATTTGGATTTGGTCTTTTTTCCACATTCATTTCGTATTTTTTTCTTTACTTTGTCGTTTTGTTTCGCTTTTTCATTTTCTTCGAATTGGTCGTGTTCTTCCTCCTTCTGTTATGTCTCTCTCTCTCTCTCTCTCTCTCTCTCTCTCTCTCTCTCTCGCGGGCATTTAAGAATAACTGTTTGGAAAACTATAGCTTCCAAAATGGCGCCTGTTTACGGCCAATAGCACCCACGCCGCGTCTCCCTCAGGCGATTCGATACTAACGGTCCTGCCGGAATACCAAGATGACCACAACTCCTGACCCAACGTGACCCAGTCAGTACAGGCCTCGTCATCACTTCACCTAGACCTCCTGCCTAGGGCTTGAGTATTTATCGCCGTGTGGTGTACTCTTTGCCATACCACTCTGTCACTACTACCCACCAGTCCCCGTAGGAGTCTCATTACACAAAATAGAGCCTCTTACATTCCCCATCCCTGAGTCTAGCCGCCGTGTTGATCGGACGTGTTTTTTTTGCCTCATCTTCGCCTCAGCCAAACAACTCAGCAACCCATCTCGTGGTCGTGCAACGTCAAAGGGTAAGCAAGGGCCAGCAAGGGAGGTTAACTGGAGCTTCCTTGTGGAGCTGGTGTGAGGTCTTATCCCCAGAGTGAAAGGGGACCCTTAGCCCAGGTTATCGAGCTCCCTTCCTAGGGTTATAGGACCTCCTCCCAAGGAAATGGGACCCCCGGTATCATGGGTCATAGCTGCCCCCTACCCCCTGCCGAAAATGATTCCTACACTAGCCTGGAGAATAGTTGCTCCCCACCCAGGTAACGGGTATATCAACCCTAACAGTGAAGACAGCGCAGACACATTCATGTGATTTGTTGCCACGAAAAAGCATGGGCTAGATTGCTTAACTGTGGCAAGAAAAAAGAAAGAAAGAAAAAACTCTTTGGATCTGAATTAATCGAAAAGATCCGTGATATGATAACTACTACGCTAGACAAGGGATATTTAAAATGATAAACATCACTGTGCACACCATTGTAGACCTTTGTGTTAATAATGAAAGCCTGATGTTCCCAACGACAACTCACATCCCTTCTACTGTCTGGACGTCACAGAAAAAACGAAAAAAAAACGAAAACAAAGACAAAAACAAAAAGACAGGTATTTCTACGTTTTTTGCAATACAAAGAAACACACCACGAACCTTCCATCAATAGCGACAGTTCGACAGTAAATAAAATAAAAGTGATCTGTTGATAGCAAACAAAACGAGTCAGAAGCAGGAATGCGCAAAATAAGTGAATCCCCCTCCACACCCTCCCTGCTTGCACACGTGACCAGCGACCTTCCCCGCTCCCTTCCCCTCCTGTCTCCCCTCCCTTACCCTCCTGTCTCCCCTCCCTTCCCCTCCTGTCTCCCCTCCCTTACCCTCCTATCTCCCCTCACTTCCCCTCCTGTCTCCCCTCCCTTCCCCTCCTATCTCCCCTCCCTTCCCCTCCTGTCTCCCCTCCCTTCCCCTCCTGTCTCCCCTCCCTTCCCTTCTTTCTCCTCTCTATTCCCCTCCCTTCCCTTCCTCTCTCCCCACCGGCTGCGAGCGACCAGCCTTGCCCCCTTGCTGACTCGCCTCAAACAACCCACCAGCTGATAAGAAAATAATCGAGACATCTACCTAAGTAACACCTTGACGAAGCTTCAAAAAGCAAAGCAAAACAAAACAAAACAAGAAGAAAAACAACCAGGTCCCTCTCCTCATTACCCCTCCCCTTCCCCCTCCAGCTACAGGAGTGCTAACGGCTGTAGAAATTATCGCTAATTTTCGCTAATTATTTTCACGAATTAGCGAAAAGGGCGTTTTCTTGTTATTCCTTTCGTTGTTTTATCTACAGTTTGTTTAGTATGAATCCTGTATTAATCGACCTTTCTATCTATAATTCATTCCATCAGGCTATCCCTCTTTGCCCATCTACTGTATTTATCAAACTGTCACTCTACCCTGTCATTCGTGTCATTCTTGTTTTGTTTATTCATTCATTCCGCCGCCTTTATTTTCAATTTACCATTTATCCTTTTATTTATTTGTACTTTTAAAAATTAATCCCGTCATCTCTTATGTAAAATTTATTATTCAAATGTACAATAACTGACAAAAGTTTTGTAAAATATGAATAAATGCGATTCATTTCACCATTTTGAAAAGTTTTCCATTCTTATCTATATCCCTTTCCAAAATACAGGATATTGCGTGTGTATGTGTGCGTGTGGTACGTGCGTCCGTATATCTGTGTTTATATGTTACTTATAAGTATTCGCGCGCGCTTGTCTGAATATGTCTATGCACGTATATACACACACATCTCCGCGTGCGTGCGTGCATATTCATAACACATACGATCCCCTCCCATCCTTTGACCGAAGTTCAAGCATTCACTATCTTGGGAGACTTCACTGACATTCAAATATAACAGACGAGTGGAAATGCAAGCACTATGACGGGGAACCTTCCAGAACACTCGCCTTTAAGTCGAGCTAAAAAGCAAACAAGAAAATATCTCATTGCAGTTACTCTTTTCCAGTGGGGGCAACGCTGTCTGAACCAGCCCAGCTTTTAAGTTATATTTCATGCTAACTGAAGCATAGTCTGTACGTGAAATATCGTTATTTATTTATTTATTTATGATTATTATTGTATATCTTATTTAGTTTAATGGTTGCTGGGGGTGGACATGCAAACATGCATACGCATACACACACACACACACACGCACACACACACGCACGCACGCACGCACACACGCACACACGCACGTACGCACACACACACACACATACACACACAAACACAAACACACACACACACACACACACACACACACACACACACACACACACACACACACACACACACACACACACACACACACACACACACACACACACACACACACACGCACGCAAACAAACACACACACACATTCATGAACCCAAACAGCCAAACGCAAACACAACCTTGAACCCAAACACATCCACACGGACATCCACACACAGCCTTTCATACCTGAGCGCCGGCCACAGGAGTATGAAGAGAAGCGAATGCTGTAAAACTCTTCCACGGAGGCCAGTATCAAGCTAGACCTTATTGTTCCTCGAGTATTAGCAAAGGCCTGTGTTTGTTTTCCTCTCGAGTCTCCGGCATCAAGCTCTGTCACGCTCTTTCCAACAAGGAGTCATTTTGTCTGTCATTTTCGCTCGGGTTGCAGTTGGGAATGTCGAAATTGGAAAGCTCGGGAGGCGTGTGTTTATCTTTTATTTTGATTTGTTGTCTTTTTTCTGATACTTTTTTTTTTTTTCGATATGATACTGATGATACTAAGAGCGAAGTTATTATGTTAGAAAGTGATAACGGTGAGAATAATGATAATGATACTACTACTACTACTAGTAAATCTTCTAATACGATATAAGTATTAACTCTACTATCATACTATTCTTACTACTACTACTACTACTTCTACTATTACTACTACTACAACCACCGACAATAAGAATTAACGACAATACTACAACTACTAATAACAATAATAACTATGGCAACAGCAATCATCAGTGGCAACAGAAACACAAAAAACTACCATCATTATCATCATCATCATCTCACAATATACAAAAGAGAAAGAAAGGAAAGAAAAGAAAAAAGAAGGAAAGAAAAAAAGAAAAAAATAGAAAGAAGGGAAGAACAAGAACAAGATGAAGAAAGAAAGGCAGAAGCAGAAAGAAAGAAGGAAAAAAAGAAAAAGAAAGAAAGAAAAAAGAAAGAAAGAAAGAAAGAAAAAGAAAGAAAGAAAGAAAAAGAAAGAAAGAAAGAAAAAGAAGAAGCAGAAGAAGAAAGAAAGAAAGAAAAGAAAAAAGAAAAAAAAGAAAGAAAGAAAGAAAGAAAAAGAAAGAAAGAAAAACAAAAGAAGAAGAAGAAGCAGAAAGAAAGAAAGAAAAGAAAGAAAGGAAGAAAGAAGCAACAGGAGTCGGCGATGACCCAAAACTTCCCCGTGTGAAAGGAAGGGGCCCGTGTAATGGACTCGTATCCTCGGAGTGTAAACATTGACGTAGTGCTAAAAGATACCCCCAAATCCCTGTAGTATCGAACCGAGGGACAGATGCACATATATTTCACAAATAATGGCGACAGGAAGGACTTGGGTAAAAATGATACATTTCCTGGTCGTAAGGTAAAAGGGGAGAATATATTTTCTGTTCGTAAGGTAAAAAGGGAGAATATATTTTCTGTTCGTAAGGTAAAAGGGAAGAATATATTTTCTGTTCGTAAGGGAAAAGGGAAGAACGTATTTTCTGTTCGTAATGTAAAAGGAGAGAATATATTTTCTGTTCGTAAGGTAAAAGGGGAGAATATATTTTCTGTTCGTAAGGTAAAAGGGGAGAATATATTTTCTGTTGGTAAAGTAAAAGGGAAGATTATATTTTCTGTTCATAAGGTAAAAGGGAAGAATATATTTTCTGTTCGTAAAGTAAAAGGGGAAAATATTTACTGTTCGTAAGGTAAGATGGGGGTAAACTTCCTGTATATAAGGTAAATAGAGGTAGATAATAAATAAAGTAATAAAATAAAAATGGTAGATATATTTCCTATTCGTAAGGCAAAAGGGGAGGTTATATTATATATTCTTAAGGTAAATGAGGCTATACTTCCTGTCCGTGGAAGGGTAGGGTATACTTTCCCTCTGCAAGGTAAAGAAGAAAGACTAATTTCCTGTTCGTAAGATAAAAGGTCAAAGTTCCTGTTCGTAGTGTTAAAAGAGGTTGGAAAGGGAAGGTATAAAAGGGAGGATATACTCTTCCTGTATGTGAAGCAAAGGCAGATAATGGCAAAAAAGGAACATATATTTTCTGTTCGTAGGATAAAAGAAGTTAAATCCTCCTGTTCGTAAAGTAAAAGGGATGATGTATTTTTGTTTCGTAAGGTAAAAAAGAGAAAGAGAGAGGGAGGAGGAAGGTATTTTTTTATCTCTGTAGGTCAAAGTAAAAAGATAATTTTCCTGTTCATGTTTTAGAACAGTATTGCTCGTACCTTATTCTGAGCACTGTTAATTTTTAAAAAAAGGTACTAATAAGATTCTAAACAAGAGAATTGAACAAATATTTTTACTGAACATTACTTTTACTGAATGACATTTTCAATGCATGATTTTTCATACTGATTGATATTTTCACTGAAGAATAATTATACAAGATTACTGACACGTTATCTCACACGAGTAACAGATATAATGTGATGTGATGTTACAGATATCAGTCAAATATCATCAATTTCCATATTACAGACACGCGAGAGAGAGTATATGCTTGTGAACATAATCGATGTAAATGCATTAGGTAATTATTTCCTCCAATAATAGTAAAACACGGGAAGGAGATATATCTGTCTGTCCCTCAATCTTTATGTTTGTTTATCTATCTGTCTATCTAGCTCTCTCGTTCTCTCTCTCTCTCTCTCACTATGATTATGTATGTATATATATGTATTATATATATATAATACATATATATATATATATATATATATATATATAAATATATATATATATGTGTGTGTGTGTGTGTGTGTGTGTGTGTGTGTGTGTGTGTGTGTATGTGTGTGTGTGGGTGTGTGTGTGTGTGTGTGTGTGCGTGTGAGTGTATTTGATACGGAATATACTATATTTCATATTGAATCATCATGCAAAATATATAACACTAATCAGAATAACTGATCGCGGAATGCAGATTATGTTTGCATATTGAATGATTCATCATGCAGTTGGATAGCACGATTCATAATAGATAATCCTTCAGAATGTTACACGCTTGCATAATCAGTTATTCATCGTGCGACTTAAACACACAATTCCCAATAATTCACTATACAAGATGAAATACAAAATTTCTTAATGGATAATCATGCAAATTTAATAATAAATTGATGGTAGTTGAATATGTCATGATTCATTTTCATCCTCAATGGAAAATAGAGCATTTATGCATGATAATTCACCATGCAAAATGTCATGAAAAATTCACCTGAAATGCATTTTCTTGTTCTTTTTTTTTCTTTTCTTTTATGTTATATACCATTTTGAAAGATTATTCTATGAATATATTTATAAGTATAAATATATTCACCGAATAAAATATATAGCTAAATAATCATTATAAGTACATAAAAGAATATAAATAATAAGAAACGAAATGCCTAAAAATAGTTCATGAAGACAAAGAAAATTGAAACAAAAGAATAGACATAAACAGACCAAACAACAAAAGAGAGAGAGAGAGAGAGAGAAAAAAAAAATGAAGATCAATCTTGTATGCAAGAAAATGTCAGAACATAACAGACCGCCCACACTTCCCTTAGAGTGCATCCTCCATTAACCACAAAGCCGAAAATAGACCTTAATTGCATGTAAATGAGTAGAGGCATTCCTAATGGACTCTCATGACATACAAATAATCTTTCATATAATGTCCTTAATGTATGTCCGATTTAGGGGCATGCGTAGATAGATAGGTAGATAGATAGATAGGTAGACAACTAGATAGTTAGATAGATAGATAGACAGATAAGTAGATAGATAGAGAGAGAGATGAATAGATAGATAGATAGGTAGATCCACAAATA
>NC_061830.1:10399641-10404641 GCF_019202785.1 Penaeus chinensis
GCGTAAATGGATTTTTTTTGGAACTTTTTTTGGAACTCTTGCATGAATCTGGACGCCGGAGGAGAGACGAACAGCGCGGATCCGAGTCTAAATCGGCTGGTCTTAAGGACGTCTGTGTCTGTTATGGTCGTTTTTATTTATGTTGTGATTGTTTGTTGTTATCATTGATGTTTTTGATAATCTTGTATGGGTATTTGTTGTTTGTCGTAACGATATTTATTGAAAATTGATATTGCCAGGATTATAATAAAATTACATCTCACACACATGCACAAAAAAAAAAAAAAAAAAAAAAAAACGAAAAAAGGCAACACACACACAAACAAATTCAAACATACAAACACATAAAAACAACAAAAAACACACAAACAAACACACCCACAAACAAACACACACATCAACACAAATACAAACACACATAAACGAACACAAATACACACTGAAAACATCCATCTAGACAGACAGAGAGACAGACAGACAAACAGACAGACTATCCGACTGAAAGACAATCAGAAAGCGAGACAAAAGAGGAACTCAAACCCGAGAATTCCTGACCTTTAGCCATCATGTCCGAGAGCGTCTGCATCGGCCTTCGTTGAGACTAGTCGATAGAGGGCTGGAGAGGAGAGAGAGAGAGGGGGAGGGAGGGAAGGATAGAGAGAGAGAGAGAGAGAGAGAGTGAGTGAGAGAGAGTGAAAGAGGAGAGAGAGAGAGAGGGGGGGAGGGAGGGAAGGGGAGAGAGAGAGAGAGAGAGAGAGGGAGGGAGAGAGAGAGAGAGTGAGTGAGCGAGAGAGAGAGAGAGAGAGAGAGAGAGAGAGAGAGAGAGAGAGAGAGAGAGGGAGAGAGAGAAGGAGGGGGATGGAGAGAGAGAGGGAGGGAGGGAAGGAGGGGGGTGGAGAGAGAGAGAGAGAGAGAGAGAGAGAGAGAGAGAGAGAGAAGGAGGGAATGGAGAGAGAGAGGGAGGGAGGGAAGTAGGAGGGTGGAGAAGAGAGAGAGGGAGGAGGAAGTAGGAGGGTGGAGAGAGAGAGAGAGAGAGAGAGAGAGAGAGAGAGAGAGAGAGAGAGAGAGAGAGAGAGAGAGAGAGAGAGAGAGAGGGGGGGGGGAAGGAGGGAGAGGAAGAGAATGATAGGAAGGGAGGGGGAGCATGAGAGAGGGAGGAAGGGAGGGAAGTAGATAGAGAGAGAGAGAGATAAATTGACTGATAGACAGATATAGAGATAAATTAATAGAAAGACCGATAGAAATGGAGGTAAACAAAGAGAAATGTTCATTGATAAGTAGATAGACATATACACATCGCATATATGAGATATTAAACGGATTGTCTTTATTTTCCTAATATCTATGTTTTGAAAGTATTATTTTTTCTTATAAACTCGTCGATTAGATGGTAGTCTGAAAAATTATTTATTTTTCTGGAGGGTAGATTACTAAGTTCTTTTTTTTCATTTAAGCGAGGGAATTTTTTTTTTTTTTTTTTTTTTTTTTTTTTTTTGTAGAAAGGATTAAAACAATTCTACGATTTCCAGATTTTCCAGAAATTGGTCCAGTGCATACTAACCCGGACTAGATATTTTACATTTTCGAATTAGCAGTCTGGAACAAAGAACATGGGAAATACACGAGACAAATATTTAGCCTTTTTGATGAAATGTTTGCATTTGAAAGGCTATTCAATTAGCCCATTTTTTTTTTTTTTGATAGAAGAACGAGATGAACACTTTTTTATTTTTCCTTAAAAAAGACTGTTATGCATTTTGTATTTGTACAACAAAAATAATTTTGTCTGTACTGATTATACAAAAAAAAAAAAAAAAAATCTAATTCATTTATACTGCATAAACATGTTACTTCCATGTTGCAAATAACTATTATGCATATCGTATCCATAGCATAATCAATAATGTGGACAGAGAATATGCCAATGAAGATCAATAAAGTTAATTTCCCACAGAACATAAATCCAAAGGGATCTTGGAATAGAGAAAAACATTTTTCTTTTTCGAAACACCTTCTGTCACTCATCATTTGACACGGTAAATAAATTGTCTCCTGTTCGGTGAGTTTCGTATTCAAGAAATTTTATTCGTTATTTTTGTTTCGCTTGTTGATAATAGATTCATTAAAAAAAACAATAACTTTCTTCATTAACTCACAGGGTGATATATCATGGGATATCATTAGCACATCAGGGATTATTAAATCATATTAGTTGAGACAAATGCGAGGTTTGATATAAGCTGCTTCGAGCTTAAAAAAAAAAAAAAAAATATTCGATTCGGATTTAGGAAAGTATTATTAACAAAAATAGAAATGACATGAGGTAAATCTATGTTCTAACATATTGTTTATTATTCAGCATGTACAATATATCCTCGTGTCAACACTTATATTTTCTATGTATAACCTTAGCGCTTGATACTAAAAACAACAACAAAAAAAAAAAAAATGAATAAAATAACATGGTGACATTTCATGGGATATCATTAAATGTTAAGGATTATATCTTTCCTGTACACGCGATATTGTGAATAAAAGAGCGAAGTAAATGAAATACCAAGAATAATCTCGGTAAATAAAAAACAAAACCTTTCCATCTGCGTAAATATGTTACGCTGATAACATATCTACACCAGCTTATCCATGAGCAGATATCCCGTCAATACGCAGGGTTATATTTTTCACGATATGACGTTGGTCAGCGAGAAAGGATTTTTTTTTTCTTTTGTCGCTTTGTTTTGTCTGTCTGTCTGTCTGTCTGTTTCACTCTCCCCTCCCTCCCGCTCTCTCTCTGTCCCTCCCTACCCCCCTCTTTCTCTCTCTTCCTCTCTCCCTCCCTCCCCCCTCTATTCCTCTCTCCTTCCCTCCTCTCTTCCTCTCTTCCTCTATCTCTTACACTATCTCTATCCCTATCTCTCTATCCATCTATCTATCTATGACTCTATCTCTCTCCCTCTCCCTCCCTCTCTTTCTCTCTTTCTCTCCCTCCTTCCCTCCCTTTCTCTCTCTCTCTCCCTGCTTCCCTACACTCTCCCCCCCTATCTCTCTCTCCTTCTCTCCCTCCCTCGCTTTCTCTCCCTTTCTCTCTCTCTCCCTCTTCCTACTTCCCTCCCCCTCTCTCTTTCACAATCTCTATCCCTATCTCTCTATCTCTCCCTCCCTTTCTTTCTCTCCCTTTTCCCTCTCCCTCTCCCGCATTTCCCCCCTCCCTCCCACCCTCTCTCTCTCTCTTCCTCCTTTCCTACCCTCTCCCGTCTTTCTCTCTATCATTCTCTCCCTCCCTCTCTCTTTCTCCTTCTCCCTACTTCTCTCCCTTTCCCTTTCCCTCTTTCCCTCTCTTTCCTCCTTCTCTTTCTCTCTCTCCCTCCCTCCCTCCCCTCCTACCCTCTCTCTATCCCCCTCCTTCCCTCCCTCCCTCTCTCTCTCTCTCCGTCCCACTCCTTCCCTCTTTTCCTCCCTCTCTCCCTCTCTCTCTCTCTCACCCCTTTCTCTACACCCCCCCTCTCTCTCTCTCTCTCTCTCTCTCTCTCTCTCTCTCTCTTTCTCTCTCTCTCACCCTCCCCCCCCTCTCTCACTCTCTATCTCCTCTCCAGCCCTCTATCGACTAGTCTCAACGGAGGCCGATGCAGACGCTCTCAGACATGATGGCTAAAGGTCAGGAATTCTCGGGTTTGAGTTCCTCTTTTGTCTCGCTTTCTGATTGTCTTTCTGTCTGTTTGTCTAGATGGATGGATGGTATTTTTGTTCTCATGTTTTCAGTGTGTATATGTGTGTTAGTATTGGTGTTTGTGTTTATTTCTATGTGTGTATGTTTGCATTTGTGTGTGTGTTTGTCTTTTTTTTTCGTGTGTGAGTTTTCATTTTATTACAATCCTGATACTGTTATTATTATTATTTTTTAAAATTAAATATCGTTACGACTAACAACAAAACCCACACAGCATTATCAACAACAATAACAACAAACAATCACAACAACAGGAATAAAAACGACCATAACAGACACAAACGCCCTTAAGACCAGCCGATTTAGACTCGTTTGAATTTGTTTGTGTGTGTGTGTTGCCTTTTTTCGTGTTTTTGTTTTTGTTTTTTTGCGCATGTGAGTGCATGTGTGTGAGATGTAATTTTATTACAATCCTGGCAATATCAATTTTCATTAAATATCGTTACGACAAACAACAAATATCCATACAAGATTATCAACAACTTCAACAATAACAACAAACAATCACAACATAAATAAAAACGACCATAACAGACACAGACGTCCTTAAGACCAGCCGATTTAGACTCGGATCCGCGCTGTTCGTCTCTCCTCCGGCGTCCAGATTCATGCAAGAGATCCCAAAAAAGTTCCAAAAAAAAATCCATTTACGCGAGCGGCTTCCGTCGTGTTGCAGCCGAGTTTATGATCTTGCAGGAGTATTGCAACATTTCTTCAGTGGAGGCATGAATTAAGTCTTGCCGGTTGTTGCAGATGGATTATTTTTAATTTATAATCTTTCTTTTGTTTAATATGAGGGATTGAAGATACAATTTTTTTTCGTTAAGAGACAAAGGCTGTTTAAAACATCATGGAGACTTGTTGATATGCCTATACAAAAGTATATATAAACACACATACATATATGCGTCTGTGTGTGTTAGTGAGTGACTGTATTTACACATATAATTGTGTGTGATATATACATATGTATTAATGTGTATATGCGTCTATAAATACATTCATAATTTCCTTGGGCAAAATACGTCTATACGATTACTGACTGAACACATCACAAGTCAATTATGAATTATTATTTGTAATATACGAACCATATTCATTCACAATGAATTATCTGTAGTTTGTAAAATTACCTAGTTTCTAAGTGAATTGAGCAGTCCACTTGGAATTAAATTATAATCAATCTATTTAATTGAATGTACTGTACCCCTCGATATAATGTGACATCGATACCTTGAATAAGTAAAGTCGGAGACTATTTGTTAACAGTGTT
>NC_061830.1:10422141-10424641 GCF_019202785.1 Penaeus chinensis
GCCTTGATGGCAGGATTTCATCCGAGAGGGAATTACAAGGAGCTACTTGAGCTCAGTGTTCTTCTTCTTGGTGGAGAACTGAAGAAGGTAACCTTCCGTCAGCCAGGAGCTTTCTCGATAGATGTCGGTGACGATCTACTGCATCAACATATACTTATTTCGAGGACAATTTGAACTGCAACAGAGCTCCAAGCCATATCAAAAATGGTATTGTTTGCTGCTTTGATTATGCTAGGCTTTGGAACGAAGCTGCCCTGCTTCCCCATGCTCCACTCAATGCCTTCTGGAACGAGGTGGCCAGATCCTATCTCAGCCTCAACAGCTTTGAGTGCCTTCGAGCGCCACCTTTGATATGTAGCCAAAGATCTTATATGTATATATATATATATATATATATATATATATATATATATATATATATATATATATATATATTGCACACACACACACACACACACACACACACACACACACACACACACACACACACACACACACACACACACACACACACACACACTGTATTATAGTGCACATAAGTCGGAGCAGCGGTAACGTGTGCCAACTCAGTGCCTACCCTCGGGATACTGGATAATAAAACATGTAGACAGGCTATCGACACGCTTGTTTGTTATTCCTTTTAGATACGGACATGATAGGAGATTATTTCTTTTTTTTTGTTTTTGATATTTTGGTTAGTTTTTGTTTACAGTTTTGGATGAAATTTGAATGACTGTTGGTACGAAAGTGGTCACTCACGTACACGCACGTACGCACGCACGCACGCACGCATCCCCCCACCCCCACCCTCTCCCCACACACACACACACCAGAAACTTTTACGTTTGAAAAAAAGAAGAAGAAAGAGAAGAAAAAGGAGAAAGAAAAAAGTCACTAGTATTCAAGAGAACCTTAAAGAAAATGTCACGTCTTGTAAACTCGTCAGCAGAATCCCTTACAAGAATTCCACAATAACTTCCAAAGGTTAACCTACCTTGACTCGACGCTCTGTGATACACTAAAGAGAGATAGAGAGTGAGAGAGAGAGAGAGAGAGAGAGAGAGAGAGAGAGAGAGAGAGAGAGAGAGAGAGAGAGAGAGAGAGTAAGAGAGAGAGAGAGAGAGAGAGAGAGAGAGAGAGAGAGAGAGAGAGAGAGAGAGAGAGAGAGAGACAGAGAGAGAGACAGAGAGAGAGATAGAGAGAGAGATAGAGTTAGAAGAGAGAGAGAGAGAGAGAGAGAGACAGAGAGAAAGATAGATAGATAGATAGATAGAGAGAGAGAGAGAGAGAGAGGGAGAGAGAGAGAGAGAGAGAGAGAGAGAGAGAGAGAGAGAGAGAGAGAGAGAGAGAGAGAGAGAGAGAGAGAGAGAGAGAGAGAGAGAGGGAGAGAGAGAGAGAGGAGAAAGAGAGGAGAGAGAGAGAGAATAGAGAAAGCAATAACGTAATAAAAAACAAGAAATTAATATAACGCCAAAGAAGAGGAAAGAAAGCCAATGAAAGTAGAAAGCCAACGTGTTATATAATAAAGAACAAGCATCGAAGACGATCACGAATATAATCGAGATGAAAAACTGTTAAAAAGAAGAAAAGAGAATCACTTTTTTCTATTTAGAAGTCAAGAAAATGACATTGTAAGTAATATAAAAAGTGAGACATTCCGGAGGGGGGGGGGGGGGGTACTTGAAGAGAGAATTTTCAAATAAGCACAACATTTTGCAATATAAAAGTTTTACAAGATTCGGAAACAATGACAATTTTGTCGAGTTTCCATCTTTCATTGCTTCGACATTCGCGTTTTTTTTTTTTTTTTTTTTTTTTTTTTTTTTTTTTTTTTTTTTTTTTTTTTTTTTTTTTTTACTCGCCTCTAAAAAAATAGCAATAAAAAATATTCATGCGGAAACGGACACAACACAATTGTCATTCTATCAAATCAGACGAGACCTTTGACTCGGAAATGACTTAAAGAATACAAGCTGGTTAGAGAGATTGGTAAAATATTTCAGGAATTTTGTATGAATCGACAATAAATGCGGAAAAAAAGAGGAAAATCCCACGAAAAATTACTAAAATATTTCAGGATACATACAAGTTTCGGATACATAATACATTGTAGCTTTTTTTTTTTTTCTTATTTTTCGTGGGATTTTCCTCTTTTTTTCCGCATTTATTGTCGATTCATACAAAATTCCTGAAACATATATATCCCACGAAAAAGCTACTAAAATATTTCAGGAATTTTGTATGAATCGACAATAAATGCGGAAAAAAAGAGGAAAATCCCACGAAAAATAAGAAAAAAAAAAAAAAAGCTACAATGTATTATGTATCCGAAACTTGGCCATTTAAAGAATCCCATTAACGACCCATGTTTCGGAAAGTTGGCTACTTAGGAATATTTTCATCGAGATCGGAAACTTGCCTATTCAAAGAATTACGAGAGAAGAGGACGAATGTAAGGAATGCGGATAATCCTAAAGAAAAAGAGAGGGAAGAGGAAAGT
>NC_061830.1:10444641-10447141 GCF_019202785.1 Penaeus chinensis
CACTCAAACGCTTAAAGGGGGAACCATAACTCTCGCCATAAACAATGCACAACAGCTCTTAATTTCATGGTGTCGTTTACAGTCTTCTTCATACTCCTTGGACTATAAGAGGACGATGATTGACTAAATAACTATAGTTACGTCGTTTATTTTTTGTTTCGTTTGAATGCTTCTATGGAAATAATTCTTCTCACTTTCTGTCTCTCTCTCTCTCTCTCTCTCTCTCTCTCTCTCTCTCTCTCTCTCTCTCTCTCTCTCTCTCTCTCTCTCTCTCTCTCTCTTATGTCAATTAAAAAACTAAAATTAGCAAAACTGAAAAAAAAAATGTCTTACATAAAAAATATCCTCGTCGATAATGACACAAAAGCTGAATGGGCCCATATCTGACAAAAGCCTACGGGGGGGAAACCACGTTTGAGTTACTTAGACCTGAGTGGTAAATAGGAACGCCTTCACTCGATGACAGCTTACTTTAATTTATTTCCTAAGTTTAGTTTATTTCCTAATTTGTCTTTATCACTTTGAAACAGATGCACATTTACATATACCATACACAATTGCATGTATACACGTGTTATGCATATAATCATACAAATAAGCACACACATACACTACTCCCCTGGGGATGGATCATTGATCAGCCACACTAGTAAAAGACCCAGTCAACTGCATGATGTCAACATGGCGCCAAGGAATTCGTCAAACACCGCATCGGTACTTGCACTGTTGGCCACTATGTTGACGTGAGACATAGAATTGTGTAGTTACAGAAAGGTAGCTTCTCGCTTTCATCTTTCCCTTTAAATCTTTAACACATTCATGACATTTACAGATGTAACGTGCGCACATAAGCTTCTTTTCAGTAGCATTTTATATTGAAGAATAATTTTTATATCAGATACAGTTACTCTCTATACTCTCCCATTCTCTCCCTTCCTTCCTCTCTTCTCTCTCTCTCTCTCTCTCTCTAACTCTAACTGTCTCTCTCTCTCTATGTTTGTGTGTGTGAGTATGTGTCTGTGTCTGTGTCTGTGTCCTGTGTCTGTCTCTGTCTCGGTCTCTTTCTCTCTCTCTCTCTCTCTCTCTCTCTCTCTCTCTCTCTCTCTCTCTCTCTCTCTCTCTCTCTCTCTCTCTTTCTTTCTCTCCCTTCCTCCCGCCTATCCTTCCTCCCTTCTTCCCTTCCTTTTTTTTTTACCTTCCCTTCCTCTCTTCCTCATTCTCTCCTTTCCTCTCACCTCCCCTCCTTCCCTCCCTTCCTCTCCTCCACCTTACCCCCCCTTCCCTCTCTTTCTCTTTTTCCTGTTTTTTTCTTTTTTCGAGGACCTCCACTCCACAGCACTCAATTGTAGAGCTTTCATAAAGTACAGTTATCTTGACTCCAGCTGACGTAAGGGTTAAAGGTTCCGTTTGAATGACGCTACTTCGCTTGCCAACTCGGAAAATCTGATGTGATAGTCTTTCGTACAGGTTATAGAGGTAATTGGTTCATAAACTAACATTGTGAGAGGTTGGTGTGTCATCTATGGTTTTTGCTTATAATATTGTTTGGTATTTTATAGTGGCGTGGGAATAGGAATTAGAAATTTCGCTTGATTTTCCTTTTTAAATTTTATAATTCATGGCATGGAACAGGGCAGGGGGTTAAGATATCAAAAGTATAATGGCTATACCAATTTATTTCTAACACATAAACCCACATACGCATATATGTATATGTATATATGTGTATATATAAACATATATATATGTATGTATATGTATATACATATATATACATATATATATATACATATATATATATGTATATATATATATATATGTATATATATGTATATATATATACATATATATATATATATATATATATATATATATTTATATATATATATATATATATATATATATATATGTATATATATATGTATATTATATATGTATATATATATATATATGTACATATATATATATATATATATATATATATATTTATATATATATATATATATATATATATATATATATATATATATATATATATATATATATATTATATATATATGGATAAATAAATAACGATATTATCAACACACACACACACACACACACACACACACACACACACACACACTCACACACACACACACACACACACACACTTACACACACACACACACACACACACACACACACACACACACACACACACACACACACACACACACACACACACACACACACACTGATGAACAAATAGATAAGTAGACTGACGGGCAGACAGACATACAGACAAAAAAACAGACAGACGGACCCATATACATTGATTAATGGTTAAGCATAAAATATGAAAAGTTACCATGAATACATACACAAACCCTCATACAAACAGACGCAGAATAAATTTATGCACTGACATAATTCTATATCTTACATCCAACCAGTTTCCCGAAATTCGCACTGTTTTCCAGAATCGTTGTTGAACCTACTCTCCATGGCAGTTAAT
>NC_061830.1:10467141-10472141 GCF_019202785.1 Penaeus chinensis
CCCGAAACACACACACATATATATAAATAGATAGAAATATGTGTCTGTATATATATATTAGATATATATATATATATATATATATATATATATATATATATATCATAAACCTACATATATGAGTGTATTCAATTACATAAGCCTATATATATATATATATATATATATATATATATATATGTGTGTGTGTGTGTGTGTGTGTGTGTGTGTGTGTGTGTGTGTGTGTGTGTGTGTGTGTGTGAAAGCATGCGTGTCCAATTACTTAAAATTGCGGTCATGAAATGTTTTGTTAATCTAAACTTTCAAGATTTTAAATGTGTTATTATCCGCCGTCGGTGAAATTTCGACATCTATCCAGCCTTATGAAGAATAAAAACGGCATCATTCAGTTAGATTAAAGTTCGATGAATCAAAAGACCGAAGGAGAAAAGATGCCACGAGTCTAAAAATAGGAATTATGCAATCCTGGCTGATTTACTCATTATGGAATATACGACCATACTATTACGCATCCCGCGGGCGGACTTTCCCCCCCCCCCCCTCGCACTTTTCCGTATTATTAAAGTTTTGCGGGTGTTGCTTAGTATTGCAACGAATGCTTGGCAGCGAGAAAACACCCCGCACCAAAATGATAACTCGAACATTATATCAAAATTATTTTTGAATACCATGTAAAATATATTTTACGGCTCTATATAACGTAAACAATATTTAGTTTTTAAATACGAATGATACACCATTTCGGGAGGTCTGTACCGCTTGAAAGCTTCTCCATAGTTTTTACGATGTATTGTTACAAATTTCAGAAATTACAATAATTACTGTATATTGATGACTCTTCCCCGTATATATATATTTTTTTTTTTTTTTTTTTTTTTTTTTTTTTTTTTTTTTTTTTTTTTTTAAATGTTCAACCATAGCACAAGCTTCGATATATCCACGTTAATGCATCAGATGGATGGAGTGCATTAACTTGAATATATCGATGCTTGTATTATAGATTAACAAAAAATTAACAAAACATTGAATAAACGCATTTTCGAGTACTTGGACGCGCAATCCTTCATAAATGTAGGCCTACGAATATAGATACACTTACATTTATCAAATATATACATAAAATGCACACTTCTATCTATTATATATATATGCCTCGGGGAGAGAGTTAGCATCACTCAATTAAATTAAGGCTAGATGAATTAAAACACCAAGGCAGGAGAGTTGTCACGATTCTGAAAACAGGAAATATGCAATCCTGGCTGATTTATTAATAATGGAAAATAGTATTTGTTCATGTTGGTAACCCTGGACTTTCCCGTGCCATCAAAGGTTTTGAGAGCGATTGTGAATATAACAGCTGTAAATGATAGTTGACATTCCGCTGGTCGGGTTTGGCACTATCTTTCCCGAAAAAAAAATGTCTTTGCATATGGCTGTAAATGGTAATTAAGCCAGCAGTAGGCGTACCAACTGGGGCGCGCGGGATGCAACAGTCAGCCGGGAAGGGACTCGCCCGAGCAGTTTAATAATGCGGTTTGCGAATGCCAGGCTCCCGCACCCTTCCCTGGGGACTGAATTGCGGGGCCCGCTTTTTAATAATACGGCCGACACGCGCACACACACACACACACACACACACACACACACACACACACACACACACACACACACACACACACACACACACTGAGTCAAACTCTCCCAGAAAGGGGAATAAAAGGGCAGCAAAATGAAAGAGCAGCGAGGGAAACACCTTGCATGCAAACAGACTGCAAGAATAGATTGTTTACGAACCTCCACGTGCGAATCTGTGAGGTTTCCAAATATTTAAGGAAAAATATCAAAATAATTTTTCTTCTGCAGAATGATAATGATAAAACAGAATAACTGGAGTTAGATGAAATCAAAATTATATATTCAAGTTATGCTTTACGTCCGTAATCCTTTTTGACATCCACACTACTTTTATAACTTCGGAACGGAACGGAAATATAACAATGCGGAGAATAACATGTCAAAAGAACAAGTGTTTTTGACGGCAAGGGTAGAAAAAAGTCGTGGTCTTTTAGTCGACTGAATATCGTTTACAGTTATTTCTTTACAGAATAAAGTGTTGAATTCTGCTTAAATCTGTCAAAACACACACAGAAAGTGGAAAGCTAAGTGCATGCGTTTTAAGTTAAAAGTATATTCATACGAGTACATACACTCGCTTACATACAGACATTCACATAACTATACCTATACCTATATCTGTATCTGTTTTTTGTATCTATATCTATATTTGTATCTGTATCGATATTTATATCCGTCTATCCATATCACAAGGTCCTGGGTTCGCTACCGGCTAGCCCCTTTCAACTGTGGATGAGTGCTGGCATTGTCGTGCTGTGGTTAAAACTGAGGCGAAGATTTACATTGTGACTTCAAGCCGGGTTAGAGATAATGTCAATGCACGGTGTTCATGATTTTCTTTTGATACTTACACAAATGAAAGGTATCAAAATATAGTTTTACAGAGACAGAGAGAAAGAGAAAGAGGGGGAGAGAGAGAGAGAGAGAGAGAGAGAGAGAGAGAGAGAGAGAGAGAGAGAGAGAGAGAGAGAGAGAGAGAGAGAGATGAACAGATAAGTCAGGTTCAAGACTGAAAGGGAAAACATCGATATATAAGACATAGCGTGCATTGACACCTCTCTCACCCGACTTTGAGTCATCGAGTACATTCTTTATGTAAATCCTCATCGCGAGCTGGTTTGAAATGGTGAGAGAACATGAGTGAATGTCATTTTCATAAGCTCACTTTCAGCCTTAAATGATCCATAATACTTTCAGAAATCTCCCTCTCCAGCCCCTCTACCCCCCTCTATTAAGCACCTTTCGGGAAATATCGAAATATATACTTAGTCCATAAAAAAAATCAAGTAAAGAAAAGTAAAATAAAATAAAAGACAAAAAGAGGTAGAAAAAAAGGTAAAAGAGAGAGAGAAAAAAAATATACATGAAAACAAAAAGTTTGTAAAATATTTCCCCTTTGGCGTTGTTTGTGGACGCGTGTATGATTTTTTTTTTTTAAAGTTTGGATCTGTTGATAGACAGTAATGTTGAAGCCTCAATATTGCCAGGAGTTGATGAAGGATCCTCCCCACCACACGCGCACAAGAAAAAAAAGTTTGGGGCGTTGCAGGACGAGAGAGTGAGAGAGAGAGAGAGAGAGGGGGGGTGGGGTGAGAGAGAGAGAGGGGGGGGGGTGAGAGAGAGAGAGAGGGGGGGGGGGTGAGAGAGAGAGAGAGGGAGAGAGAGAGAGAGAGAGAGAGAGAGAGAGAGAGAGAGAGAGGGGGGGGGGGGGGGGAGAGAGAGAGTGAGTGAGAGAGAGAGAGAGAGATAGAGAGAGAGAGAGAGAGAGAGGGGGGGGGGGGAGAGAGTGAGTGAGAGAGAGAGAGAGAGAGAGAGAGAGAGAGAGAGAGAGAGAGAGAGAGAGAGAGAGAGAGAGAGAGAGAGGGGGGGTGGGAGTGAGAGAGAGAGAGAGAGAGAGAGAGAGAGAGAGAGAGGGGGGGGGGAGAGAGAGAGTGAGTGAGAGAGAGAGAGAGAGAGATAGAGAGAGAGAGAGAGAGAGAGAGAGAGAGAGAGAGAGAGGACGAGGAAGAGAAAGAAAAAAAGAGAAAGGGAAAGAAAAATAAATAAGAAGAGAAAAAGAACGAAAAAGAGGAAGAGAAAGATTAAGAAAGACAGGGAAAGAAAAGAGAAGGGACAGAGAAAGAAAGAGAAAAAAAAAGACAGAAAAGGAAAAAGAGAGGGAGAAAAAAGGCGACAAACAACAGAAAAAAAATAGAGATGAAAAGGAAAGTTTTACTTCGTCATTTTAAGCGCACCCCCATCCCCCACCAAAAAAAAAAAAAAAAAAGAAGTAAAAAAAGATAAAATAAAAATAATAATAATCTTTGATCACAACTTACAAAAAATAAAGACAAAAAGTTACAAGCGTCTTAGAAGTCCATTATGATTTCCCCGAAGCCTGGGATATTACTCCCCTCAAATATTATAACGATGGAGACGAAACACAAGAAGTTGCGTAATATATATATATAAAAAACTTAGTCATTTTCATTATGAATAACCACGAAAAAATTAGATGTGTTTGTAATTTTTAGCAATGATTACATAATTAATTATATATAAACGAGTTACTCAATGTAAAAAAAGACCTTGTTGCTGTATGTTGGAAAGCTTGAAAAGTCTCGATTAATTGTTAATATTGTTAATAATTGCACACACACACACACACACACACACACACACACACAAACACACACACACACACACATACACACACATACACACACACACACACATTCACACACATAATAGATCCCTACACAAGACATTCCTTTTTCAGAAATTGACATAGACCCCCCCCTCCCCCCTATGGTCCTCCAGCCACACAGCAACATAAAACCGTTGTCTCTCGATATACGAGGAAAACTAACGTTGCGCTTCAATGTACATGTACTAAAAATGGAAAATAGAAATGTCAGCGGTGTGATCGCATATGACTTCGAAGTCCAAAGGTTAAGGCGCAGAGTCGATTGCAAATCTCGCATGGAATCCCTTCTGTTGTTGGGACAGAGGACGAGGTCTGTGTCGACGCTCACGGGCTGCTGCAAGGCGTGGTCGGCGGTCGTTTTCGGAGCCGGTTCCGACCGCTGCGGCTGCTTCCAGTTCCTTGGGATGAACTCCTGCCCATTTGAGGTCGGTTTTCAAGTTGTTCTTGTACCTCTTCTCTGGGCGGCCCTGCTTGCGGTGGCCCGACGCCAACTCACCCTAGAAGATCTGGCGAGGGATCCGAGTTTCATCCATCCGAATCACGTGGCCCGTCCAGTGTAGTTGTGCTTCGAAGATTTTGGCTTCGATGCTGGTAGAATTGGCTCTGTCAAGGGCTTCTTGATTTGTGACCCGATCCTGCCACCGTATCCGCATAATTGATCGTAGTGCTCTTGTATGGA
>NC_061830.1:10494641-10507141 GCF_019202785.1 Penaeus chinensis
TATTATAATAATAACTATAAATATATTCAAATAAGTATTATCATAATTATTATCACTATTATTATCCTAATCATTACCGTTGATACTATCACAATTGTCTTTACCACAATAATAATAATAATGCTAATAATATTAATAGTAATGATAGTGTAGTAGTAGTAGTATCAACAACAATATTGATAATAATAATAATATCAATAATAATAATAATCATTATCATTATCATTGCCATTACCATTGTCATTGCCATTATGATTAACATTATCATTATCATTATCATTATCATTTTTAATATTATCATTATTATTATTATCATTATTATCATTATTATTAATATTATCATTATCATAATTATCATCATTATTATCATTATTATTATTATTATTATTATTATCAATATTATCATTATCACAGTTATCATTATTATTACGATTATGATTATTATATCACTCTTATTATTACCATTATCTTTATTATCAATCATTTTAGTCATTCATCCTTCCAGTTCTCGAGGAGTGAGTGGTTGTTGGGAGGGGAAACTCGTGAAAATAATTTAATTGGCAATTTGTTTCCATCATCGAGTTGCAATTTACTTGTAATATTCAGTCTAGAATTAACGCTTAATCTGTTTTGATTCTACACGCAGGTTCCTATTACTCTTTGCAATCAACGGACGATGTGCGTTTTAAAAATCTGTAATGTAATTTAGCTGTGAGACTCAAGTATTTTCCCGGATATACTGTTCGTTTATATGTGTTGTTATGGAATGAGCTTGATGTTTTTAGGTTCGTTCGTAGATTGTAGGATACGTTTATATTTTCGTCTCTCTCTCTGTCTCTCTGTCTCGCTGTCTCGCTGTCTCTCTGTCTCTCTGTCTCTCTGTCTCTCTGTCTCTCTGTCTCTCTGTCTCTCTGTCTCTCTGTCTCTCTGACTCTCTGACTCTCTGTCTCTCTTCTCTCTTTCTCTCTTTCTCTCTCTCTCTCTCTCTCTCTCTCTCTCTCTCTCTCTCTCTCTCTCTCTCTCTCTCTCCCTCTTTCTCTCTCTTCCTATCTGTCTGTCTGTCTGTCTGTCTGTCTGTCTGTCTGTCTGTCATTTTGCATCAGCATATATAACATGATTAGGATTCCATTATATCAACGTGCAGTGCATTTTTATTTCGACATAAGCAACAAGACTAAACTTATATATATTGCACCAAGAAAATTATCTCCCTCATCTCTTCTCTTCCACTCTCATATTTTTTACATGGACGTAATATACAGTACAGAAAATCCTTCTTAAGCCCTAGCATTCATCTAGCGTTTGCTTCCTCAATGACAAAGCCTGATTCTTCGGTAGAAAAAACGAAGGTGGACAATGCTCTTGTTTGCTGCTTCTCTTGAAAGATATCCAAGCTTTAGATTCTCTTCCATTTCCTTCGAGACGCTGACTAATTGCATTTCCATTGTGTAGGATATAGGAGTGGCTTTTTATCGTTGACAGTATACAGTCTGAACAGGCTAAATCTGTCTCTAGATATCCGCTGGGGAGAATACAAGAGCCCGGTCATACGAGTGTTCTCATGAGGGTGTTATGTACAAATACATCACACACACACACACACACACACACACACACACACACACACACACACACACACACACACACACACACACACACACACACACGTCGTCTGCTAGTGCTTAATGTGTCCTGATAGTTAAACTGAATATAATATTTAATTATTATGTAGATAAAACCATAGTCAGCATGAACTTATTCATTATTTGCAGATTATATTTATGAGAGGAAATATTTAATTGAATCAAAGGAGAGAAATGCTCAATTTCAGGTTTATGTGCAAATGTACACATAAAGAGTAATATGAAAATTAAATCAACAAATGTACAATTTTATATAATTCCTATTCTGGGAATTTTGCTTCTTTATCATGTTTCATAATTTAATAGTTTTAAGTATTGAAGAGCCTCTGCTGTCGCATATAGACTGTCAAATAATATCAACTTATCACAGGACACTACAGGATACTTATCAGTAAGAAACTAACAGAGACTTTAACAAGTCACTTTATTTCTAATTATTGTACTAAGGTACACTCCAACTTGTTAAATATATTTATTTTTTTCTAGTGGCAACACAAGCTAATTTTATTTTCTGAGGGCCTTCAACCTCATTACAATTATCTTCTAATAAAAAGCCAACATTTGGACATTCTTCGACAGTATAAGAATATGATTCATATATAATTTTGGCATCCAAGCGAAAGGCTCTCAAGGGTGCCAATGCAGTTTTCTTACTTGGTAAGTTTCTAAAGATTATTATACATCGCATATCAAAATGCCTCTGAAAACGGTTTTGAATTTAGATAATCCTTGTTTTCTCCGCGATTGCAGTGTCGAGCACACACACAAGATTTCAAGGCTATTTAAGTAATCTAAAATCGTAATTCATTTCTAAAATTTCACACATTCTAAGTAAGCTATTCAGATTTTTTTTTTCGCTTCATGGTAGTCTATTTTAGTTTTGTCATTCACAATGCTTTAAATACGTGTCTAGACAACTAATTACTTAGAATAAAATGTCTTGATCTGGTGAATCACAACCATATCTTGGTTTGGTGTTGTGAACAAGTGCGATTCCTCTCTAACACAAATTCAACTGCATCTATAGCAAAATTATGCAGTTAACTAATACAACTATCACATTGAGACGGCAGTTGACCTATTTGATGGTTTGGCAGCTAAACTCACACGCATCGAAAATGGCACTTTCTTTAGCTAAGGGAGCAATTTTGACTGCAACTTTCTCTCTCCAAAACCTTGGGAAATGAAGTCACTGACTCTAATATGACAATTAGGAGTTATTGCAAACTGTCTTTGAGATGTAAAGCATCACACATATCACATAATTTAGTTTTGCCCAGTTTAAAATTTTGATTTTGTACAGATATATCTGAAAGTGTTTCCAATTTCCTGTTTACTCATTGGTCACATATCTCAATACAGACTGTATCAATCCCTTTAACTATACACAGAAATTCCTATTTATATTTTTGACATGTAACCTAACACTTGTATCCATCCACTTCTTATGCTCCTTATAAAACGAAACGGTTGTGCAGTAATTGGTTTAGAATATCACATTAAGTCCATAATCCTCCTTTAGATAATTAGAATAATCTTATAATGGGTATTTCATTTCACACTTAAACACACACGACCACTCTTGTCTAGCATTTTTCTTTTCTGTCAGTCCTTCAAGAATGTGAGGATTTCTGCTGGCAATATTTCCAAGTGAGTTTACCGACGAATTTCTAACTTGTATTTTGGTGTCAAACGTTCTACCCTTTGCTTGTGTTTGCAAACTAACAGACATTGTTATTCCTGTAGCGCAAATGTACCATATCTGAAAATCAAAATGGAATATCATCTCCAACTATCAAAAGGTGCATATTACATGTAAAGGATTAATACGGGCTTTATATGTGGTACATTGACAATTTGAGGATTTACCAGAAACTATTCCACACAAACAAACAGAGAGTTACAGTTCCTAGTTTTCATTTTCCTTATAATTAATTCCAGTCATATTTTTATTAAGATAACTTTCTACTATAAGAGGGAGTCAATACACGTTTTCAAATATATAATGAGTTTCAGCTATTTGTCATAGAAGAGGACAACTGAATACATCAACATTTTGCTGTGCATGTGCTGGTTGAGTTGTCCAACTCAGCTCAGAATCCCAGCATGTAGGTATGATCTATACAGTCTGGAAAAAAATGTAGTTAATTTAACTGACAGGTCTCACTATATTTTTCATAAAGTAAAGCAATAAAAAATAACTAACTAATAAACAGATATAATAATCTAGAAATACTGATAAAAGACGATCTTATCAGCAGAAGAGCGTCTTAAATGAACAAGTTAAAGTATGGTGGTTTATCACGAGATGGAAGTGGCGGGGACTGCAGCGCCGGCGCAGGCATCAGTGAATGTGTTAGTCTCAACGCTTTATATAGTGACAGCTGCAATGTTAATGAGTTATATCACGGAATACCTGCACATGGTCTGCCAAAACTGAAATCTTTGAAACAGGAATATGTAGCCAATAGCTTTATATAAATAAAGATGATGCCAATATGAGTTTTGTTTCGATAAATGTAACTTACACGAGTTTTATATCATACTTACCACAACACACGTTTAGATTATAATGTAGCATAGGATGAGAATTGCACTGTCACTCTGATTATTTGTATATTATCCCTATATAATAAATGTACCTCGGTGTAAGGGGCCACGAAAGGGACCAGCGGAGGTGCTGATATGCGAAAAGATTAATGGACTTTATTTTAATGTATCCAGCCTGCTTTGCATTTTCGTTGTTGGTGTGTGAGTGTGTTTACATTTCTTTATAACAAAAAAGGAGACTACTGCGTTGCTGAGATCACGATCAGTCCCTGTACGTTATGACTAAATTAGCATCATTATTTTTCCATTGGGTTTTATTAGCTCATAACTAATTAACATAATTATTATAAAGGTTCATATAATTAACGCGCTTCCCTCATTATTTGTTGGTGTTGTTAAATAGAAATAATGTCATTCGGGTATAGACTGATTATACGTAAATTCTACAGTGATACAAAAGCAGACGAAATACAACAATATAAATATATCGCAAATGCCATATAAAAATAATATAAAATATAATATATATGTATACACACACACACACACACACACACACACACACACACACACACACACACATATATATATATATATATATATATATATGTATGTATACACATACATATACACATAATACATACATAATACATACATTTACAGATACCAGTATATGATATATATATATATATATATATATATGTGTGTGTTTATATATATATATATGTTTGTATATATATATATATATATATATATATATATGTGTGTGTTTATATATATATATATGTTTGTATATATATATATATATATATATATATATATATATATATATATATATATATATATATATACATATATCGACGGACACCATATGTCGATGTCGACTATGTCATTGTCTCTACCTACTCCCGTGTAGGCAGTGTCTACCTATACGGGAGTGGGTAGAGACAATAATGCCATAGTCGACATCGACAGATGGTGGCCTTGTATATAAATTCATATTCATATTTAAACATCTATATCTGTATCTATCTATCTATGTATGTTTATATATATTTTTTTATATGTGTGTGTATGTGTGTTTATATCTATATGTATATATGTTTACATCATATATATATATATATATATATATATATATATATATATATATATATCTTTATATATATATATCTTTCTATGTCTATATATCTATGTGTGTATGTGTGTGTGTGTGTGTGTGTGTGTGTGTGTGTGTGTGTGTGTGTGTGTGTGTGTGTGTGTGTGTGTGTGTGTGTCTGTGTCTGTGTATACGAATGTGCGTGGGTGTCCGTCGGGTAAGACAATTGTCTTACGCGTAAGACAATTATCGCCTGTTTTCTTTCCTCGTCACAGAACACGGAACAAAGACCGTTTCGCAGCTCGCAAATAAAGTAACAACTGATTACAGATCCTCCGCGTCTTCCTCCTTCCTTTGTGGAGTAAGAGCAATAACATTCTGAGTTTACAAGTTGATGAGGAGAAAGCGAGAGAGAAGAAAAGGGAGTTGAGAATAAGGAGAAGAAAAGAGAGGAAGAGTTGAGAAGAGAGAGAGAGTGAATTGAAATTTAGAGGGAAAATGAGAAAGAGAAAAATACGAAGAAAGGGGAAAAAATAATGTTAACGAAAGAGATTTGAAAAGAGAGGAAGAAAAATAGAAAAAAGACGAAGGATGTGAGGAAAAGGAGTTAACAATGAAATAAGAGAAAATTAGAAAAAATGAGGTAGAAGCAAAATAACAAGAAAACTCGTGATAATAGATAATTGTCTTTTGGACGTTGTAACTTTATTTTAAACAGACTATTGAAGAGTTAATCAAATATGTAAATCACCCGATACATATTGCAATTACCATTCCTCCTCAACATCACTGCATCATTGTTATCATCTCTGATAGATTTATATTAACTTGATAATATCTGGTTAACTTATATGACCATCATTATTCTCCTTATTACGAATGTATTTGGTGATAATGATTTAAATTTAACATATTGGTGCATTCATACATAAATTAATGCTACTATCATCTTGATTTCGCACACACACACACACACACACACACACACACACACACATATGCACATGTATATATATCCATAAATATATACACAGCTTTATATAAACATGTGTGCACACACACAAACACACACGCGCGCTCAACAGCTCTTTCAACAGAGCTGTTGAAAGAAACGGAAACTTCCAAACTCTGACGAACTAGTGTTAGCAGGGAATGTAAGCAACCTGCAAAACACGTAAATAATTTTGATGTTTCCAGAATTGGTAAGCACTTTCCAAGTTGATTTCTTTTGCTATTAGGCAGTTCTGAAAGATTCTGTGGAGTTAATGGAAAGTTACGGATAAATTTCACTGGAAACTGATCGCAAAGTAACGACAAAAACGCGCACGCATACACACACACACACACACACACACACACACACACACACACACACACACACACACACACATACACACACACACACACATTCATTCTTTTATACCGTAACAATATTTTCGTTCACTAGTATTAAAATGACAGTAGGGTTTTCGTAGTGATGATAGTGACAATTTCCTCAATGATAATGATGACTCAGGTTAATTATGTTAGTGATGATGCCATATTATAGTCTATAAGAATGAGGTTTAAAAGGATATACGAAACTAAGAATTTTGTTTGTTTTCCATCTAACAAACCTAAACTACCAAATCTTCTTTAAATCCCCCCCCCCCCCTTCCACTTTAATCCCTAAATTGCCCCCTCCCACTTTCCTCCTTTTCTTCCTTAAACATCCCCGCCTCTTTTACTCCTCTATAAGCTCTCTCCGTTTCATTTCTCCATCGCCCTTTTCTGTATAAAACCTCTTCCTCTCCCCTTTTCCCCTCTCCCCACTTTCTTTCCCCTTCCCCTCCAACCGCCCTTTAGTTTTGTATATATTAAATGTGTAAAAACTGACGGTCTAACTACTCCTCGAATGATAATAATAATAACGACAATAACAGTGATATTAACAACAATAATAATGATGCTAATGACTAGAAGGGTCCGTGGAAATTCCAGGGAAAGAGAAGAGATATTCCTCTATCTCCCTCCTCCTACTTTTCTCCCTTCCTCTCCCTTTCCTTTTCCGCTCTGCTATTCCCTCATACTCCTAAATCTTTAAATTCACTGCTTCCTCCCACTTAAGCCCTACATATGCCACCTCCGACTCTGCTCCCCAAATACCCAAGCCTCCTTTACTCACTTATATCCTTCTCTTACTATCCTATCTTTCTTTCTTTTTTTTCTAATTGTCCCCTCCCTTTCTCCTTTTTATGTTTTAAGACTCCTCTGTTTCCCCTTCTCTATCTCCCTTTTCTCTTTGAGACAGCTTTTCCTTTCTTACTTTCTTTTCCCCCTTTTTTTCCTCTTTCCTTTTTACCCCCCCCCCCCCTGCGTAAATAGTAAATGTGCTTAAACTGACGGTCTAACTATTACTTCACTTACCACTACTAATAGTAATTATTATCATAAAAAAATATTATAGTGGCAATAACAATAAAGTTATTAACAATATCATGTCAATTGTTTTAAAAATGGAAAAGGCACTTCTTAGTTAATTGCTCACAGAAGTTGAGGACGTCAAACAGGATTTTTGATATGTTAAGTGTTGGACTTGGCTTTATTGGAATCAATTACCGATGGATTTTTCTCAGAAAATAACTTCTCTATAGCATCTCAAACACTACACACACATACACACAATCCTTCAGAATGCAAACTTCGCTGGCGCTGTACTCACTGTCAATTTATGACAAGCATATATCTCTGTATAGGCCGTTTTAACTCGAGAGCAGCATCAATATAAGTGACTTCCAGACCCTTGCACTTTCCTTTATGGATGTTAACAAACCAATCAGGGCGATGAGTAAAGATCTTTTTTTTTTTTTTTTTTTGACATTTTCCTTCTAAGCGTGATTCACGTTATTTTCCAGGTTATATGAAAATCAATACAAGTACAAGAAAAAAGCTTCGTTGAAGTTGCTAAAACTGTGTCTGGATGCTCTCCTATTTTGGAACAATCTTCCTAATTGGTATATTGCTGGTAATACTGGTTTTATGGTTATGTTTGAGTGATATCCTTTCTGTATATATATATTTTTTTTCTACAGCATATACTAAACATGTACACGACTCCACAGTCTTAACTGTCTTAACTGGTTTCCATCACATTATGTTTCAAGATTATTTAGATGTCATACAGTTATACAATTACAGGGAAAGCACTTGTGAATTTACTAAGATTTGCCATAGTAATTTTTACAATTACATTTTGGAGATACGGAGTACCATTGTAGAAAAACACAGCTAATGTGGTATGGTTGACTTTTTGTATAAGGGAATGGAAATAAGTTGTAAGGCTGTCTTTTATTTTAACCCAAATTACTAGATTATACACTAAGATTAATATTTATTTATAATTATGAATCAGAATTACATATTCTTAGCATTTAGTTTCGTATTAAATTGTTTTATTGTTTTACACAAGAAAGCAAAATGGCTCCTATCTCGCCCACATACGGGGGTAACGACACTTAACCATAATCATCACATATAAACAGCTCTAAGTTCAGAGACTAGACCAGGTTCTTCTCTTGCCACTCGTGCACACTCGGCATGACAGAATAGATCTCAGTCAAGAGTAAAAAGCCCACTTCTTTGGAAAACTAATTAGCACTGGACAAGGAGAGAGCTTCCTGGGGCTTCGCCACTTACACGCTACATCGCAACCATAAAATTGTTACAAGAAAAGAAAATCCCGCCTTCCTTCTGTTTAATGGCGGTTAAGCGTCTCTCTTTTCCCCCAATATAGAGACATGAAGTTCTTTTTGAATTTTCCAGCACATTTAGTCCCTAGATAAGTTAGAGTGAAGAGTCCTATTACAAACTTATTTTCTATGTTACGAAAGTAATCAAGTAATAGTACAAGTAATAAAATATTAAGTAAAAGTACAATGCACCTACTTAAAATATATCTGTCATCGTTTATGCCATCCATATTTAAAGTATCGCACCGTTTGCTCTACAATTCAGAAATATATATATAATATATATATATATATATACATATACATATACATATACATATACATATACATATATATATATATATATATATATATATATATACATATATATACATATATATATATATATATATATATTTATATATATATATATATATATATATATATATATATATATATATTTATATAAACACACACACACACACACATATATGTAATTTTCATAGAACATAAAGTAACGTCGTCCATTAACAGATATTATGTGCGAATTTAAATCTTTTTGAATACTAACAAATATAGACTTCAGTAAGAATTTTGATTTTCTTCTCAGTGTCGCGAAAATAAGCTTACATTACCGGGAAATTAAATTGAAATTGCCTTCATAATAACCAGATCTGACCCGCCTAAACCATTAAAACCATGACTTGTTTATCATAGGGAGCTTCGGCTATATAATTCATGCGTAGGTTCAACATTTGCCGGAAGTGGCTTCATTAGACTTGTTACAGGGATCCTTCCCATGACTGTTTAATTATTTTAATTTGGTGAAGTTTTTACACTACACGTGCAGTGTCTGTCGATAACTGAAATTTCTGGTGGTTATTATATTAACTGTGCTGTATTCAGAACCATTTTAAACTTTAGTTGACAGAAGACAGTTTTAAGCCAAACTCGATAATAATAGAATTTTAGAAGACGCTACCCTGTTAATCTGCTATCCAGTTATGATCTGGTGATTTTTTTTTTTTTTTTTTTTTTTTTTTTTTTTTTTTTTTTTTTTTTTTTTTATAAAATGCAGCCTCGTTGGTAACATTGATGTTTGGCTGAAACAAGGTCAAGATTCGTATAGAAATCAGGTTATGTACTTGACATATCTAGGAAACCTCTCTCTCTCTCTCTTTCTCTCTCTCTCTCTCTCTCTCTCTCTCTCTCTCTCTCTCTCTCATTCTCACTCTCACTCTCACTCTCACTCTCTCTCTCACTCTCTCACTCTCTCACTCTCTCACTCTCTCACTCTCTCACTCTTACTCTCACTCTCTCTCTCTCTCACACACACACACAATTATACATTCTTTTGGAGATGTAATAGTATAAACTAACCAACTGAAGACACAAAAACTATAATCAAAACATGAGATTGGTTAATGAATGAACTGATCTAAACAGTTTACCAATCTACTAAGTTTTAATTGCTATAGTTCAGCCCGAGTAGTTTCTGCACCTATAAAATTGCTTTATCCTTTCATTAAGATTGTATGTTATTTGTTTTATCCTTTCCTTGAGATTATGTATTCTTGGTACTATCTTACCCTTTATCCCATGAGTTATAGAAAGTTCTTCCTTAAGGATAGTCATGATATCTGCATTCTGCTTGTGCATCATACGGATTTCACCCACACGTAGTTCTCGGAAGCCTGGAGCCCTTAATTCTGCGAAGCGAGGAATAACTGGTTAAACAACTGGTTCTGCTAGAGCTTGTGGCTTACTTGAAGTGTGTATCTTAATAGAGGAGTCTTCTTGGATGGATATATGATGCTAAGTGGCAAGTTTGTGGCTTGATTTGTTTTTCTATTTGGTGTATGAAGGTATATAGTGGCCACTCTAGAAGAAAAAAAAATCGTATCTATATTATTTTTGAACTCATGCCTGTTGTATTCTGTTTAGCCAGGAATCCTGTTAGTCTATTTGTCATTTGACTCCATCTATCAGTCACTTCTATGGAAGTTATTGTTGGATTGGTTTCCTTAAGTTTTGCGCAGTTTTTTTTTTTTCATGATTTTTTTTTTCTTGTTCTTTTTACTGCCAAACTCTATGAAGTGATCCTTCATAAATTTGATAAGAGCCAGATAAACGTCATCGAACTTTTTCTCTTTCTGAGTGGGTTTCTGGGTCATCTATGTCTGAAATGTGGGCCAGGAGTTTCCACTTCCTCAACTGGTTTCTGTGACTCGGTACGCGAGACACAATTCCTTTCACAGATTTCAATTCAATTCCCTCAATTGTTTGAAATATTTTATCACAAATGATAACGTTATAATGCTGATAGAATACATAATCCTAATGGTAATCATATTGAGCACAAATGCTTTACACTCTTTCTGCAGTAGATAAAACTGAAGATTACAGTTATATTACTTAATTATTATCGATCTGTAGAAGTTTCCCCGCTGCCATGACAACTTTTTCATGAAAGGAATTGTGGGATAAGGCCAAGGCTAGATTACCAAATAGGCTAGTCTAGGCTGCAGCCTTGGGATACTCCTACTTGGGGTCCTATTTTTAAAGAATATTTCTCTTGACAAACAAAAGATAGGTATTCTTGTTTATTCATCACATATTTTGTAATAAGCTACTTCAAGCTGTATAAATGTTGATAGAATATAGCATGAGTAGAAAAAATATTTACGACGGGTATAGGTAAGTTTGGTTAAAGAATTGTTCCCTACTGCAATATGTCCTAGGCAAGAGTTCTGCTACTTGTAGACTATTCACATTTACATATTTCAATGAATGTATTAAAAAAAAAAAAAAAAAAACACTTGAGTTTGTGTTCTCTGAGTTCTAGTTGGATGTTAGTATTATTATATTTATTAATATTAGTCACACTTCGATTTTGATCAATGTCATTGCTGCAATAAATATTACTTTTATTGCAACGACTTCTTGAATCATCATTATTATCATCATCATTATCATTATCATTATCATTATCATTTTCACTTTCACTTTCACTTTCACTTTCACTTTCACTTTCACTTTCACTTTCACTTTCACTTTCACTTTCACTTTCACTTTCACTTTCACTTTCATTATCATTATCATTATCATTATTATCGGATTTAGTTTTCATGAAGGTGGCTACCGTTGTGCTGCTGTAGTGTTTCCCAGTTACCCATATTTCTTTATTTACATTTTCGTTCTTAATTGTTGGAAAAAAAATGGCAGTGCCAATGTGCCTGGCAGAGGTTTTGCAAATAAACAAAAGGAAACTGCAACATTGAACAACTAGAATGTAAAAGAACAAGAAAATTGTAATACAGCCAACTGGAAGTTGAAATAAAACAAATTGAAAATAATAATAATAATAAAACATCAAATGACAATACTAAAATTTAACATAAAATGGTAATACTAAAAGTAATAATAAAAAATGACTACTAAAACTAATCACTGAAAAACAATAACGGTCCAGTATAAATAAATTAAATCACTCTTACATAA
>NC_061830.1:10522141-10524641 GCF_019202785.1 Penaeus chinensis
CCAGACTACCCTTTTATCTTCTTTTCATCCTTTTCTCTTTTCTTGGTGTTCATTTCTGTTTTACGCATAGAATGATTTACTATTTTATTCACTATTATATCTGTTACCTACACCATATTAAAGAACAACAACTGTCTATTCTTCCTTTTTCTAGTTACTCCGTTTTCGTTGAGAATAATTGACGGCTGTATATTATGTTCATTATCTTATCTGTTATCTCCATCATATATACTAATACACGATTATTCCATACAAAGCGACTGCCTCACTGTTTCCGTGACAAGTGACTGATACGATCTAGCATGCGTGGTGGAAGAAGTCAGTGCGTGAAGATTAAGCCTGATTAACATGATTACACGTCATTTAATTAATGTTAGGCATGTTGAGGTCATGTTTTTTCACGGATTATGGAACGTTCGAAGTTATGATCGCAGTGGCAAGAGATTTGGGTTAAATATGAATATATGAATATGTGAAAACACTGAAAAAATAAATGTATACATCCAATCCACACATCTTTTTCACTGTATAAAGTAGAATATATGGCAAAATAGATGTAAATATATAAATTGATAAGGTTAGATAACTAGATAGATACAAAGAAAGGTAGTTAATTTGATAGATATATAGGTAGTTAGACAGACAAACAGTTAAACAGATAGATAGGTGGAGTTAAATAGATAAATAGATGTATTATGTATACATATATTTATGATATATAGTATGGATAAGCGATGATTTTAATATTAACAATTTTCCTTTTAAAATCATAACATATGATACTACTAATAGTTATTGATATAAAAATAGCACACTAATGTTACAATGACATGAGGGAACGCCGTAGATTTTAATGATTGATGAAGCAATATATAAATTGTTTGAATTTACAAAACAGAGAATGAAGTTTCAATACTGTTGAGGATCTAGAATTCAATATACATATATATATTTATAATGTATTCAAAATCTTTTGTCGGTTAGTGAAACAGTAAAGTATAACTTTTTTCATTATTGATAAGTTCACTTATTTATGCACAACAGTAATTCATCTGACATCAACCATGGAATGATTCAAATGCATTACGTTGGTTTACAGAAAGTTGTAAAAAATAGATGATTTTTAATCTGATTCGTACAGATCGATATGTCAAACGAATCTAAAATGATGCTCTTATTTTCGTCTCTATGCTTTATGCACTAACAGCATATACATGAAAGAGATTGTTATGATTATCAACAGGACAAAAATAATAATGATAACTACGAGTGATGTGAATATAATGATGATAATGGAATATATGTATCTTATGTTAAATTAAAGTCATATGAGAAGATGTAAATGAACAGCCTCAAGCACATTCATAAGCACACACGCAAACTCTCGTATGTAAACGTGTTCAAAGTTAATCAGAAATTCTAAATACCAGTCAGCTCACAGAATAAGGCATTTTCCCATGTTATTAAAAATGTACACATAATAACTCGCCCTTGTCTCAATGCATTTGCCGTTCAGATTTGTCTATACCTTTCATATACTCTATTAATGTAAAAAAATCACTACAGACGTAATGATCCTACTAAGTGTGAATACTTTATGGTTCACTACAGGTATAACGAGTCCTCTCAATGTGCTTATTGAAGTGGTTCGTTGCAGAAATACTGAACCTGATCAGTATTTCTTCTCAGTGTAAATATCTCCATCGTTCACTGTAGAAATATTAATTCTACTCATTGTAAAAATAATACATGGTTGACTTCAAAAATATTGATTCAACTCGGTGCTAACATATATATGGTGCATTGCAGAAATATTGATTCCAATCAGTAGATATATACATAGGTCACTGCAGAAATATAAATTGCACTGTGTATATATATATATATATATCTACATGTTTAATTACAGAAATATTGATTCCAATCAGTGTAGATATATACATAGGTCACTGCAGAAATATAAGTTGTACTGTGTATAGATATCTACATGTTTAATAAAAGATATATTGATTCAATTCATTGTAAATTCCTACATAGTTCACTGCAAATTTACTAATTCCATTCATTGTGATTATCTTCATGGCCCAATACAGAAATTCTAAATCTAATCAAGTATAAATATTTACACAATTCACAGCGAGAATAGTAATGCCTTCAACGGTCTGGTATATCGTCCCAATGTTTACACAGAATGATACCTTTGTTTCCAGACTGGAGGAACTTGAACTGTAGTTGGTGCCTTTGTTTTGCGCGAATCTAAAACTAAGAATGGAAGTGTATTTACCTGGTATCTCACTACGTATTATGTTAGTGCACGACTCGAAGAAAGACCTATTAACGATGAAATACGATTGTATGACTAGAAACGAAGGAAGAAATGAGAAAAATATTAACCTCCACGAAAAAAAAGATCGAATTGAACTTTAAACTTCATACAAAGCCACAAGGAAATTAAATAGGAGTAGATGATCAGCACGCCACAGTCGACTAAAAAAAAGAA
>NC_061830.1:10539641-10547141 GCF_019202785.1 Penaeus chinensis
TCCTCTCAGCGTATGTGAAGTATCTGGCCAGTGTCGACAACATCTTCGGGAATACAGATAGTTGAGAAGATAATCATTTTATTTTTTTAAATATTTGTCGCAATGAATAAGAGAAAACAGAACATTCTTGTGCCACTGGACATTTTTTTTTTTTTTTTTTTTTTTTTTTTTACGACCCGATACTGAGAAATCTTACATGGATTTTCTCTCTCAATAAAGTATATACAGATTCTCTATTCTGCTTGGTAATCGAGTAATATTCTTCATTTATTATTATTGGTATGATTTATGAACATAACCTTTTTAAGGCTTTTAGAATTCTATAATGCTTGGATGAATTTTTCACAAGGCGTTTCAATTTTGGAGAAACACTTTTTAGGTAATATTTCGAAGTTCTATCATTAAGATTACAATTTGAATATTCTGTAGAGCACATTACTGAATATTATGCAAATAGTGTTTGCAATGGGCATTTTTCGCCTCTAAAGTTTAGTTATTTCATTGATAATCATCATCATTGATATCATCAGTATAATTTTCATCATCTATTTTTACTAACGACATCAGAGCTTTGTTATCAAAATATTATATCATTATGTTATCCTCATCATCAGTCTCATCAATATCAATACCAGTTCTGTTTTTTATCATTACTATTGTTGTTACTAATGATATCAACTATATATTCATTGTTGTATTTTTATCATTTTTTTCTTTGAGGTAAGTACACTGCACTGCATAATTAGATCGTCAGTTTATACTCATTTTTAAGAAGATAGGAGTTAAAGGGGAAAGAAATGGAGAGAAGAAAGAGGGAAGAGGGAGAAAGGAAAGAGAAGGAATGTTAAAGAGAAAGGGAGATGGAGAAGGAGCAACGAGACTTAGAAGGGAAAAGGGGGTGGGTTATGGGGAAGGGAGGGGAGGGGGGGGGCTCAAAAAGAGGGATGGGAGAGGAAGGGAAGGAAGAGTGGGTGGGGGGGGGGGAGACATAAAGAGGAAGAGGAGGGAAAGGAAAAGGGAGAAGGATGGCGAAAGATAGAAGGAGGGTGAAAGAAGGAGAGAAGGGGTATCTCATACTTTATTCCTATATTTTTTCCTCCTATGGAATTATCACGTATCATCATTATTATTACTTTACATTTTTATCATATATTGATATTGATCACAATGGTACTAAAGGTAGAAGTCTCGTGCACCAAGAGCCTGCTATTCTGAACAGTTAATAAACAACGCGAAAGCACATTCTTAAGGAGTAAGAAAACAATGCATGCACACATTACACATAACATTCGTAGCTCTCCAAGAACACTTTCAGAATTCGAAACTTCATAGGATACCTCGAATTAACTTTTATTTCGTCTTCCAAGTTGTTTAATAATAACACTTTTGTAGTTGAAGTTAGTCTAACTGTTGACTTGCCTTCGGAATTCGCTATTTGGGATGCCTTTACTGTGGCGGAACGAAAGCGCAAGAAAGAGTGGAAGAGAACGGTAGCGAGAGAGAGTATATGAACACACAAACATAAGTAAGACAACAACAAAATATGGTTATCTGTAACATGATACAATATATATATATATACATATATATATATATATATATATATATATATATATATATACACATACACATACATACACATATACATGTATCTATTTATATACATTACATATACATATATTTCTACACACACACACACATAAATGCATATATATATATATATATATATATATATATATATATATATATATATATATATACACGTACATACATACATACATATATATATATATATATATATATATATATATATATATATAAATACGTGTGTGTGTGTGTGTGTGTGTGTGTGTGTGTGTGTGTGTAAGTATGTGTGTCTGTGTGTGTGTGTGTGTGTGTGTGTGTGTGTGTTTGTATGTATGTATGTATGTATGTATGTATTTATGTATGTATGTATGTATGTATGTATGTATGTATGTATGTATGTATGTATGTATGTATGTATGTATGTATGTATGTATGTATGTATGTATGTATAGACACACGTTTGTCTAATTGTATGTTTATCTACCGACCAACCTACCTATATATCAGTCCGTCAATCAATCAATCTATCTATCTAGATACACAGACACCAGAACGATCAAGAAAAAAAAATATAGCGAGAGAGAGAGAGAGAGAGAGAGAGAGAGAGAGAGAAAGAGAGAGAGAGAGCGAGAGAGAGAGAGAGAGAGAGAGAGAGAGAGAGAGAGAGAGAGAGAGAGAGAGAGAGAGAGAGAGAGAGAGAGAGAGGAGAGAGAGAGAGAGAGAGAGAGAGAGAGAGAGAGAGAGAGAGAGAGAGAGAGAGAGAGAGAGAGAGAGAGAGAGAGAGAGAGAGAGAGAGAGAGAGAGAGAGAGAGAGTAAGGAAAATATGTAAAGTAAGGAAATTTGCTACTCTAGGCAAATTCATCTTCAGTTTTTCTCATTTCGTGAAGCACTATTACGAGCATTATTCTTGTGCCTAAAACACCCATTAATTTCTGTTGCAGTACACGTCTACAACATGTAGACAAATAGGCATTTATATAGGGTGTATTAATATCCTATTATTATAATAAGAACAAATAATTATGATGATAATAAAGATGATAATCATAATAGCGATGGTAGTAATGTTAATCATACTAAAAACAATAATAATAATAAAATAATAATAAATATAGACATAGTGTTAATTTTAATGATAATGATGATCTTTGGAATGACCATAATGATAATAATGATGAAAAATAAAAATTTGTAAAATTTAAATACTAAAGATAACAACAATAATGATGATGATATTGATGAAGACGATGGTGATGATATTAAAAGTGATGATAATAATGATGATTACAACAACAATAACGGCAAAAATAATGATAATAATCCTAAGGATAACTAAACCAACAATAGCAATATAATAATAATGATAATGATACTGATAATAACCGTAATACTGAAAGTATAAGTTTAAAAAGTGAAGACAATAATCATAATAATAATAATAATAATGTTACTAATAACGATAATAACAATAATAATAATACAAAATTAATAATTGAATTCAGCAATAATAATAATGACAATAATAATATTAACAATAATTGTTATTATCATTAGTAGTTAGTAATAATACGAATAGCGATAATAACAATAATTATGATAATAATAATGATAGTAACAATAATAATGATAATGATGATGAGAACAATAATGAACATGAGGACGGATGATAGTGATAGTAATTATAAAATTAACAGTAATGATAAGAAGGACATCGATAACAATAAAAAGCAAAAGCAAGAACAAAACCTGCTAACCTCGCCACCAACAACAATAAGAATCATAACGATGCAATGTATTAATACACGTGTATTTTCCTTCTCCTTCTGCATATCTCTGAAGTGATATATCTCCAGTTAAGATCAAGAAAGACGAAAATCCCACGCTATTCAAGGGAAGAAACTGCCTTACCGTGAGCAGGTCTCCTCTGTGGAGTCTAAGATAATGGAACACACATTTCTTTTCTCACAATCTTAACGTCAATAGCGCCGTGATATTTTACTTAACGTATGTAATCTCATCGCCCTGGTTTTTGAGGCATGTGGATTAGAGAGTAGGAAGGCTGGTGTGTGTGGAGGAAAATATGACTTATTTCGCGATTTATAGCGAGATAAAAAAAAAGTTTTACGAATAAAAGAGAGAAGTTCATATTATATTTATTGCATTTTTATATATTATTGATGAGGGGGGGGGGGGGGGAAAGAGCGAGAGAGAGAAAGGTTAGAAGTAGAGAGCTAGATAGAGAAATAGTTAGATACATAAACAGCAACATAAGCAATAAGACACAAAAACACTAAATAAGCAACAATGAATAAACGACCAAAAAATACGTAATTCCCACACAACACGAAAAAAAAAAGCAAAACCACAAAAAAAAAAAAAAAAAAAAAAAAATTAAACGCAGAACAAAACACCAACAATAAAAACGAAAAACGGAATATATCGAACCAGTGACCCAAACGACTCGATCCCACAGCGTGCAATAGCAAGACCCAGCCTCCTCCTCCCCCTCCCCCTCCCCCCCCCTTCCCCTTTCTCTTTCTCTCTCTCTTTTTTTTTTTATTCGCGTGAAAATTTGCAGATATAACACAGCGCAATGGGGCAACACTTCCTACGAGATGGCCAATTTCTTGCTCGTACGAGACCATTCGTTGGCAAAGTGTCTGTTTGGAATTAGAGATCGAGGTAAACGCGTGAGGCGATATTTCGTCCTTGAACATCAAAATTAGGTCGTCTTACCTTAGTGTTTTTTTTTTTACTTTTTCTTTTCTTCCTTCTTTTCCTCTTCTTCTTCTTCTTCTTCTTCTTCTTCTTCTTCTTCTTCTTCTTCTTCTTCTTCTTCTTCTTCTTCTTCTTCTTCTTCTTCTTTTTCTTTTTCTTTTTCTTCTTCTTCTTGTTATTATTGTTATTATTGGTATCATTAGTAATATCATTACTATTATTATCATAATTATCATTATTATCACTGGAATTATTATTATTATTATGATCATTATGATATTCATGATTATCATAATTATCGTTATTATTAGAGAGAGAGATATAAGGATATAAAGAAAAAGAAAGAAAGAAATATATAGAGAAAACTAAATAGAAATAAGAAACAAGAGACAGAACAAAAAGAAGAGGAACAGAGAAAAAAAAGGATAACTCCCCACAGCAACATTAAAAATTAAAAAGAACAAAAAAAAAAAAAAAAAAAAAAAAAAAATCAACAGATGAAAATATGAAAGCGCAAAAAAGAACAAAAAAAGAGAAAAGAAATGGTAGCAAATGAGAAAACAAATGACATATTCCAAGTGTTGAAAATAAAAATGCAATCGTTATATGTATAAAAGAATGTAATTTTGAGAGAGCGAGATAGAGAGAGAGCTGGATAGACATAATAGATACTTAGCTAGAAAAAGGAAAACGAGTCGATCCACAATGTGCAACAGCAAGACCTATCCTCCTCTTTCTCTCTTCCTCTCTCTCTCTCTCTCTCTCTCTCTCTCTCTCTCTCTTCTCTCTCTCTCTCTCTCTCTATCTATCTTTCTATTTTCTCTCTTTGGAATTAAAGACCAAGGAAAATGCGAGTTGCGATGTTTAATCGTTGAACATCAAAATTAGGTCCTCTTAATTATGTTTTTTTTTTTTTTTTTTTTTTTTTTTTTATCTCTGTTATTATTATTATTATCATTATTATTATTAGTAGTATCAGTTATTATTATGAACATTTGTCATATTACTAGAAATATTATTAGTAGAAGCATTATCATTTTCATCATTATCATCATCATCACTGATGTAAGAGAGAAAGAGATAGCACAGATAAACAGATAGATAGCTAGGAAGGAAGAGAGAGGGGAGCCGGGAGAAAACGAAAAGATACCAACCAACAGCAACATAAACAATAATAAAAAATAAAAACCAAATAAACACAGTAAATAACAAAAACAACAACAAAAAACGCCGAAAATAATAAAGAGGAAAAACGAAAAAAACATCGAACCAATGACCCAAAAACGCCTCAAACCATCGTGTGGAACAACAAGACCCATTCTCTCTTTATTATCATTATCATTATCATTATCATTATCATTATCATTATCATTATCATTATCATTATCATTATCATTATTATCATTATCATTATCATTATCATTATCATTAGTATTATATTTTTTAAACGCGTGAAAATTCGCAAATCTACCGCAGGGCAATGGGGCAACACTTCTCCGCGTGATGGCCAATTTCTTACTCATAATCATTGGTTGGCAAAGTGTCTGTTTGGAATTAGAGATCGAGGTAAAAACGCGTGAGGCGATATTTCGTCCTTGGACATCAACATTAGGTCGTCTTACCATAGTGTTTTAGCTTTTTTTTTATCTTCTTATCATTTTTATTGTTATTGTTATTATTCGTGGTAATAGCAGTTATTATCAGTGGTAATGTTATTGCTAGTGATATGATTTTTAGTATTATTATCATTACTTTCATTATTATTATTATCACTATCGTTATCATTATTGTTGTTGTCATCATCATCATTATCATCATTAATCATCATAATCATCCTCATCCTCATCATTTATCATCCTCATCATCCTCATCCTCATCATCATCTTTAATCATCATGATCATCATCATTAATTATCATCATTAATCATCATCATCATCTTTAATTATCATCATAAATCATCATCATCATTATCATCATTAATCATCATCATCATTAATTATCATCATTAATCATCATCATCATCATTATCATCCTCATCCTCATTAATCATCATCGTCATCATCCTCATCATCATTATCATCATCATTATCATCATCATCATCATTAATTATCATCATTAATCATTATCATCATCATTATCATCATCATCATCATCAATCATCATCATCATCATCATCATTAACCATCATTATCATCATTATCATCATCATCATCATCATCATCATCATCATTATCATCATCATCATTAATCATCCTCATTTTCATCATTAATCATCATCATTAATCATCATTAATCGTCATCATCATCATCATTAATCATCATCATTTTCATCATTAATCATCATCATTAATCATCATTAATCGTCATCATCATCATCATTAATCATCATCATCATCAGCAGAAAACAAGAATGAAAAGGAAAAAAAATCGAACCAGTGACTCAAACGACTCGAATCATAACGTGAAGCAGCAAGACTCATCTTGTTTTTTGTTTGTTTGTTTTAACGCGTGAAAATTCGCAGATATAACGCAGCGCAATGAGGCAACACTTCCTGCGAGATGGCCAATTTCTTACTCATACGAGACCATTCGTTGGCAAAGTGTCTGTCTGGAATTAGAGATCGAGGAAAAGGCTGGAGGCGATGTTTCGGCGGTGGACATTTAGTTGTCTTACCTTGTTTTTTTTAGTTTTTTTTGTTTGCTCTCTTATCATTTTTATTAGTTTTGTTATTATTATTATTATTATTATTATTATTATTATTATTATTATTATTATTATTATTATTATCAATACTGTAGTTCTTTTTATTGGTAATATTATTATCATTAGTATTATTATTGTCACTTTCATTAACATTATCAGCATTATTATTATTGTAATACCATTATCAGCATTATTATTATTGTAATACCATCATCATCATTATTATTATTACCATTACCATTATAAGAGAGAGAGAGAAAGAGAAACAGAAAGAAAAATAGGCAAAGTAATGAAAACTCCAGTCTTGAGCGGAGACGAAATATGCCTCTGATATAAATCTTCCTTCCCTGCCATTTCCAGGCGTGTTCTAATTCACAATATTGTTCACTACTGTTTCCAGAGGGCGTTTCCCTACTACTGCACCAAACATTATATCCAGGCTTTATGGTTTTACACAATGCTTTTTATGAGTACCTTTCCTTAGTAGC
>NC_061830.1:10552141-10554641 GCF_019202785.1 Penaeus chinensis
TCCTCAGGCATGCAAACGGCCGTGTCAATTTAACGAAAAATTATACTTAGAAAGAATACCAGAGTATACAAATGTCATTCCCTTATTAGCTTCAGATTCTTTAACAGATGTTTGTCAATTATTGAAATTTAGCCAAAATTTCGACATTAAAATTAGCTTCCCTTCGTTAAGGAGATCATTAAAACTTTTAAACTTTATTTTATCATTTAAAGACTTTTCGTAACATCACTCGGTAAAGTGCTCAACATCGAGAAAAGGTTTAATATAAGAGCTTGGCAAAATGTCAACATTCCCGTGGTGTTATGAGCATGCGATGATAGTATATTTGGAATGAAATTGTTGAATTCGATCAAGTAGATATAGGCACGGTAACGAAATAGTAATAATATGGGAATTGGTAATAATAAAAAAAGGATGATATCGTGGATGGGAATATATGGAAATAATCGTATTGGCTTTAATTTATCATATTATTATTATTACTAAACTAAATACAGATACAGGGTAATTATCTTTGAAGGCACAATTGCGAGGATCATAATCAATGATGGATGGCACGACAATATCTACCCATTTAAGCACAAGACACATACAGAACTAAAATTCGCACCAACACTTCCCTTCGTAAATACGATAGTAAGAGTTCATCCACGTGTAAGATGTATAGACGTGTTTAAATTAATAGGAAAACAGCCACAGTAAGAAAAGAAACTTCCGTTTCGGTTTATTATTCGTCTGAAGAGGAACTCGTGAGGATATATTTTCATTTCTTACTGTGGCTGATTTCCTTTTCATCTTTGTGTACGCGGTACTGTGTTTGTGTTCACGTGTTTCTATATATATATATATATATATATATATATATATATATATATATATACATACACACACACATACACACAAGTATTCGTATATTGTGTATATATTATATAATGTGACAGGACACGGCTATAAAAAAGAATATTATAATGCTACCTATAACTCGAATTATTTAATTTAGATCTCGTATTTGACTAGGGAATTTTTAACTTTAGACCAATGTGATTTATTAGCATTAACGTTAATAATATTAATATCAATATATTTCCCACGATGACACAAAGCAAAACGAAACACAAGCCGAAATACACTAAAACACAGAATAAAATAAATTCTACAAGCAAGAGAAATACAACCATTTATATCTCTTAAAGATATAGCATACCTTTGATAACAAGAAATCTTGCCAAACTGCCTTCTAGATTCCGCTTCTCATCTCTTTCAACATATGGCCAAAGTTTTAGTGATGTCTTACCGCGGTTAACTTTCTCTTCAACTTTCTTTTTTAAATATTTCTTTTTTTGTTCGTTAGGGGAATCTTGGCAAACGTATAATAACTCCTCCTAAGGTACATAATTGTGGGGTCTGGTGAGGATGTTGTGATGTTGTTATTTACTGTATCCTTACGAAGAGACCAATAGACTCGCATGACTTTTATTTCCCTGGGTCTGAAAGATAATCAATTCTTTACCGAGGAGTGGGCACCTGGTAACTACAGCACTGATTATAAACACTTTTAACAACTACATCTATTCTGTCGTTAAGAAAAAGTGCATGTGATGCTTCCCTATTAAAAACTCCATAACTGTTCGTATACGGAGCAGATCTTTGGGATATACAAAAAAAAAAAAAAAAAAAAAAAAAAAAAAAAAAAAAAAAAAAAAAAAAATACTAATAAAACTAATAAAAAATAAAGAGTGAGATTAGAGTTTCAGGTGAGAGTTGAGAACAATACTTACGTAATTACGTTTTCGCAGTGTGAATCATTTCATTATGCGTTTTATTGGGGAGAAGTGATAGTGCAGTGTAATTCACTATAATCCTTATTATTATTTATAGTATAATAATTATCAAGAGGGAGAGAATGAGTGAGAGAGAGAGAGAGAGAGAGAGAGAGTGAGTGAGTGAGTGAGTGAGTGAGTGAGTGAGTGAGAGAGAGAGAGAGCGAGAGAGAGAGAGAGAGAGAGAGAGAGAGTGAGTGAGTGAGTGAGTGAGTGAGTGAGTGAGAGAGAGAGAGAGCGAGAGAGAGAGAGAGAGAGAGAGAGAGAGAGTGAGTGAGTGAGTGAGTGAGTGAGTGAGTGAGTGAGTGAGAGAGAGAGAGAGCGAGAGAGAGAGAGAGAGAGAGAGAGAGTGAGTGAGTGAGTGAGTGAGTGAGTGAGTGAGTGAGAGAGAGAGAGAGCGAGAGAGAGAGAGAGAGAGAGAGAGAGAGAGAGAGAGAGAGTGAGTGAGTGAGTGAGTGAATGAGTGAGTGAGTGAGAGAGAGAGAGCGAGAGAGAGAGAGAGAGAGAGAGAGAGAGTGAGTGAGTGAGTGAGTGAGTGAGTGAGTGAGTGAGAGAGAGAGAGAGCGAGAGAGAGAGAGAGAGAGAGAGAGAGAGAGAGAGAGAGTGAGTGAGTGAGTGAGTGAGTGAGAGAGAGAGAGAGAGAGAGAGAGAGAGAGAGAGAGAGAGAGAGTGAGTGAGTG
>NC_061830.1:10569641-10572141 GCF_019202785.1 Penaeus chinensis
TGTATTTCGGGGACGGTATAATTTGAGAACGGAATACTAATAGGAACTTTTGCATCTTTCGTTGTTTGTTTGACTGACATTGGTTTTACAGAAGAATTACAAACTGATAAGAAAGAATGAGAGAGGGAGATAAAGAGAAGAAAGAGACGGTGTGAGAGAGAGTGAAAGAAACGGTGTGTGAGAGAGAGCGAAGAAAGAGACGGTATGGGAGAGAAAAAATATATGTAAATATATAGATAAATTACAAAATATGTAAATATGTATATGGATGGACAGACAGATAGACAGACAAAAAGATAAACAGACAGATAGATAGCCACGCAGAGAGATAAACAAACAGATAGATAGACAGACAAACACGCACACGCAAAGAAAGAGAAGGAAAATATCACATTGTACATACTGCACAAGTACTAATACTTAAAACTATTTCCGATTTGGTCCAGAATGCAATTGCAGATTCCGGTGGTAAGATCTATAATCAGTCGATGATAAGCAAATCACATTTCCTTTCATTTCCTTTACTCAATTGGAAACACATTTGCATAGATCCAAAGTTGTGCTTGTGCTGCTTTTGAATTGAATTAGAATGCAATTGTTGTAATTTGAAGTATCTTGTTTTTTTCTGTTGTTTGTCTGAGTTGCTGGTTACTGCTGTTGAATTTGGCGGTGCTGATTCGCTGATTTGAGAGAGATTGGGTAAGGGGTAAGAAGAGAGGAAGAGAGGAGAGGGAAACACACACGCGCACACACACACACACACACACACACACACATAAATATATATAGATGTATAAGTATGTATATATATGTATATATATATATATATATATAAACATAGATGTATACGGATGTATATATATGTATATATATATTTATATATATATATATATATATATCAATAGAGAGAGAGAGACATTATTACTATTATAATTGTTATTATTAAGGTCATTATTACTATTCAAATTTTAATTACTCTCATTACCATTATTTTTATCATTATCCTTTTACTAATATTCATATAATTATTATAATTGTCTTTTTCTTATAATTGTTATCCCTACCACTATTCTCAACATCACATGAAACACTTTTGAAGCAAACAAGTAAATTAATAAACATTTCACTTCTTATCTCTAAAATGATGATCACTCCTTTAGTATTCGTAATCTGAATATACTTTTTTGATAAGAGAGAATAGTATTTCGCAGTATCAGATAATCAGAATATTGGACTTTTCTAGATATCATTAAAAGGCAAAAGTCATTATACACAATACTGCTGGTTACAGAAAAATAGGTACATTAATTTCATGCCCATGTTATCGAAACTGTATGTCATCCTGGGCTCATGTTTAAAAAAATAACTCTCTTGAACACGTGTATGTGTGTGTCTGTCACTGGCTCCGTTTGTCTGTCTGTCTGCTTTGCTCTCGCTCTTCCACTCCCTCTCCTTCCTTGCCATGCTGATGTTACACTGAAACATAGAATATGTTCTCCTGACCTCATATTATACATTAGCACGCCGTTGCTAAAGCAGTAAACCTTGGTCAGCATTGCAAAGATAAATGATGCAATAAAGTGCCTGATTCAGTGACTTAATTACGTATATGTTATCGCTACTATGTTTCATTTCATAATTTAATATCCTCGCTTCTCCCTGCTTTCTTAGAAATCAATAGACAATCCTAATGAACATAGAGACATACTGTTGTTCGGTATGAATATAAATCACAAATGTGTGCTTTATTCAGTACTTGTGTTTTTCTCTCTTTAACAGTATCAACTTCATCAGTAATTATCTTTGAAGTATTTAATCGGACCCATAAACGCTGCTATCAAAATGTTCGTTGTCGTGATGCATTTGTATTATATATAACGCCCCAAAAAGTATTTTTTTTTTATACAACACTACATGTCGACATGGTGTGAACGTATATTTGAATTTAGATTATGTGTAATTGTTTATATATGTGTGCGTTTCCAATCAAGAATGGTCTTTAATTTTTTTGATACTTCTTGAATTTCATCACGAGGCGCTCGAGTCTCAAGTTACGGGAATTATACAGATAAGTTCTTAAAACCTTTGAAGTTGAAACATATTTGCAATTACTCCATTAAGGGTTAATGGAGTTAATGATACAGATAATATTGCTATGATAATCTTTATGCTGTAGAAAAGTTACGAATGAAAATTAATATCTTCACAGCGCAAGGAATGTATATCTGAAGTATATATAATCAATCCCCGGTCAAATACATCTCTTGTATTGTGAAGATATTCATTCTCATGTATACATTTTCCACATTTTCCGCAACGAACACGGTTCACTCTTTACTCTGATTGCAAGCAGTGCAAAAATACATACATGTCCATTGGACACCTGTAAGCACACGAGTACATATACATTCAAACACAAGCATAGACACAAGCAAAGGCTGACGCAGTACTGAACTTATGAAAATATAGGCATTGAACTTATTGGCGCTTAACATAATAC
>NC_061830.1:10582141-10584641 GCF_019202785.1 Penaeus chinensis
TCTCTATCACTAAAATAACAATAATTATACCTCTATCTATCTATTTGTATATGAATACTTATTTGTATACACACATTTACGTGTCTATATCTATCTGCATTTATCTATCCACCTATCTGTTTATCTACACACACACACACACACGCACACACACACACACACACACACACACACACACACACACACACACACACACACACACACACACACACACGAAGACATCCAGAAAATACAAATTCGGTCAGAATTTAGGTTGCTCTTAATCGCATTCGAAACTTGTTCCTTGATTTTGCAAGCGCCACTATGCTCCTTAATGATGAATTAGCAAGAGGAGATTCTTAACATGTGCAATGCATACATTCAGCTGTTGATTAGCTTGAGTTTCATCGCTAATTTGTTGATGAAAGGTCTTCGTTAGAATAGTAATAATTGGATTAACAAGAGTTGACTTCTTGGTTACAGAACGTGGGTTTCTGTTTGTTTAATATCGTGTTTATGGCTGTCTATTCATTACTGTTGTTATACTAATAATGATAGTAGGGATAATATTACTATCATTATTCCTTATTGTTGTTGTTGTTCTTTTTCTTCTTCTTCTTCTTATTATTATTATCATTATTATTATTATTATTATTATTTTTATTATTATTACTATTATTATTATTATTATTATCGGCACTGAGTTTTCTTTGCTTCCTTTTTTTCTTTACCATTAGCGCCGGATCCAATCCAGGTTCTAGGGCTCTAATGGGCAGTCATTTTCTATTTAATAGATAATACTTTTCGAAGGATATGAGCGGATCCTATCAGAGCGATCTTTTGCAATTCGGTGACGTTGATGTTTCCAGGAATTTTCCTGATTTGTTACTTGATGCCTTTCTTGATTACTCCTAGTGCTCCGATGACAACTGGCACAGTTTGCGTCTCCATTCCCCACATTCTTGTCATCTCAATTTCCAGATCTTTATACTTGGAGAGTTTCTGCTACTTTAACGGATGTGTTACAGTCAGATGGTACTGCCATGTCGATTAGCATGCATGATTTATCTTTCTTGTTTTTGATAATGATGTCAGGCTTGTTGGCTTTGATGGTTCTATCCGCGTGGACTTGTATATCCCAGAGAATTGTAACATTTTCTGTAAATGTATCTGGTTTGTGCTCATACCACTTGTCGGTTGTTTTGATATTGAAATGTTGCAAGATCTTGCATGTATGCTGCGGCGTTCTTTTGATGTACTTTGTCCTGGCTAACTCGGGGCACCCAGCTAAAATATGGTCGATACTTTCGTCGAACTTGTTACATAATCGGCAGAGTGGATTTGTTCCGTCTTTGATAATTCTATGATGGTACAATCGGGTGGCTAAACTTTGGGCTTGAGCTGCGATTATAAGGCCTTCAGTTTCCGCTTTTGGACCTGTCCCTTTCAGCCAGTCGTTCGTTTGTTTGTAGTCTACATCAGCTTCTTTGATTATTGTTCGATACTGCCCGTGTATAGCTTTACTTTCCCACTACTTCATAATTGTCTTGGACTTTGGTTTTCGCATGTTGTTTCACTCTTTTAGCAAACTTAGTCATTGTTCTGTTCCGCAATCTCATTCACATTCAGCTCTTGCTTGAATTTGGCAGCATAATTCTTTATCGAGTAAGACTTCTTCCTGTCTTCGTATTGGTTAACTAACTTCAGGAATGGATCTTTAGATTGTTTCAAATATGTTGCCAGGCCAATAGTTGTTGTCTTGTAAGATGTTTCAATTTGAATTAATCCTCTGCCACCAGATGATCTTGGTAAGTACATTCGGTCTGCGTCTGACTTAGGATAGTAAATTCGTTCTTTAGTAAGGAGCTTTCTCGTCTTTCTGTCAGGATTCTTGATATCTTCAGCTGTCCAGTTGATGATATTAAAGCTGTAAGTTACGACTGGTATGGCTACGGTGTTAATAACTTCGATCTTGTTGATAGCATTTAATTCACTTTTAAGGACCATTCTAATTCTTCTGTAATACTCTTTCCGGATCTTTTCCTTCACCTTCATTTATTCCTAGATATTTATAAGTTCCTTCTTGGTCCAGTTCCTTAATGGTAGTGTCTTGATGGAGAACTATGTTAGATGTTTCCTTTAGTTTCCCCTTGATGAAGGTTGCTTTCGCGTATTTGTTTAGTCCAAATTCCATCTTTATATCATCATTGAATGTTTTCACGATGTCTAGCAGTTTCTTGAGTTGTTCATCATTCATAGCGTATGCCTTAAGGTCATCCATGTAACAAAGGTGGTTGATTTTCCTTTTGTTGATCTCAAAGCCATGTTTTGTGCTGTTCAGCAGCGTGCTCAATGGTGCTAGAGCAAGGAGGGCAAGGCAAAAAAGAAGCGGGATAGTGAATCTCATTGAAATATGCCACTATTGATGTTAATTCTTCTCGATTTCATATTTCCGCTGTTGTGGTTAAGATGGAGGGTTGTTTTCCATTTCTTCATTCTTGCACTTATGAAATTAACAACT
>NC_061830.1:10617141-10619641 GCF_019202785.1 Penaeus chinensis
CTTGTGAATTAACTTATAAAGTGATGAATAAAATATCCCTGAATTGTATAACTGGCAAAACACAAAAGTAAGTCGTTTCGCGATGTAGTAGAAAAATGGTTACTACGAAATTACGTAATTGAATTTTGTACATTTTCCTGATTGATTTAGTTGTCTTTTTTATGAGAGTGTATCTTTTATCTCTATTATTTTTTTTCTGTTTATAGTAACCATCTCACGAATATCTTCCGACTATCACGCAAACTCATATCTTATATTAATTCATATTTCTCTTTCCTTCCCTCTCTTGCCCGTGCGCTTTCACTCTCTGTTTATGTATCTATTTATCTATGTCTGTCTTTCTCTATCTCTGTCTGTCTGTATGTCTGTCTCTGTCTTTCTGTCTATCTGTCTGCCTGTCTTTCTCTATCTCTGTCTCTCTGTCTCTGTCTGTCTGTCTGTCTCTCTTTGTGTCTGCCTGGGTCTCTCTCCCTTTCATTCTCTATATGTCTATATCTCTCTTTCTCCCCCCCCCCCCCTATCTCTCTCTCTCTCTCTCTCTCTCTGTCTGTCTGTATGTCTGCCTGTCTCTGTCTGTCTGTCTGTCTCTCTTTGTGTCTGCCTGGGTCTCTCTCCCTTTCATTCTCTATATGTCTATATCTCTCTTTCTCCCCCCCCCCCCCCGCCCTCTCTCTCTCTCTCTTTTTTTTTCTCTCTCTCTCTCTCTCTCTCTGTCTGCATGTCTGTCTGTCTCTGTCTGTCTGTCTGTCTCTCTTTGTGTCTACCTGGGTCTCTCTCCCTTTCATTCTCTATATGTCTATATCTCTCTTTCTCCCCCCCCCCCCCCCCCCGCCCTCTCTCTCTCTCTCTTTCTCTCTCTCTCATACACACACACACTTACATATTTATGCATGTATCTGAATATGATAAAACCTCTCAGTGATTAAATGAAATACAACGAAACAAACAAAAACAAATCTAAAGCGAATTTCTTCCTTTTCTTACTATACAATCATCCCTTCCCTATTTCCTTCCTCTCAGCCACACACCCCGGCTTCATCATCTTCTGTCAGACCCAATTCCACTTACAATATACCGGTGTTCTTCCAATATCTGTCAGGTACTTTCTCTCGGTCTTCAATATCCAATCTTCTTTTTCGCACTCTTTTCATTTATTTACTCTCTCTCTTTTTTAGATAAGATTATTTCTTATTTTATTTGTTATATTTTGTTTACATTTTTATGAATCTTGTCGTTTTGAAGGTGTGATATGGAAGTAGAAGTATCATAGGATTGGATTTTTGATGTTGCTGTGTATTGCTGCTGTGGTAATGAGGAAAATTAGGTTAATAATATATTTCATAACATCATCATCATCATGAGTGATCAAGATGATGATGATGATTTCGTAGTATCATCATCATCACGATCAATATCAGCATCATCATCATCACCCTCCTCCTCCTCATCATCATCATCACCCTCCTCCTCCTCATCATCATCACCCTCCTCCTCATCATCATCATCAACATGATCAACATAATTATCATTATTAATCCTCCTCATCATCATCATTATCAGTCATCATCATCATCATCATCATCATCATCATCGTCATCATCTTGATCAACATCATCATCACGATCAACAACATCATATCATCAATAACCATCATCATTTTGCAAAACACTAAGCCTCTGTATGTACTTTGGCCTTGACTCTAGGAAAAAGGTGCCGATAACTATGAGGTTTCTTAGTAGAGTAAGATGCAGATATAGATTGTTTGTCGAATGGGTATAACGTGATATGTAGCTCCGTCTCCACCTGCTATTTCTCATCATTCAATGGCGGGATTAATTAGGAAAATGGGCTATTCTTGATTATTTTGTTTATATGGTTAGTTATCCCTTTTGTTTTAGGTTTTGGCTGTCGTTGAGCACTTATAAAATCCTTCAATCTTATGTCAGGCAATCGTAAAACCCTTTTGGCCTGACATGCCTACCCCTCACCCCTTCCCTCCTTCTCCCACAACCGTCACTTCCCCACTCAACGCCACCCCCTCTAATACCTTGTTCTTCACTCTGTCTTGTTATCACTGTCTACCACTTTGTCAGCGTTGTGTTGGTTAAACGCACGTTCCGGTTGTAGGTTTTATTTAGGGTAAAGGTTGTCGGTTGCGTAGCCGGCTTATGCAGAAGTAGACTTGGGCATCGGTTAGGCCTGGAATGGCAGGGGGCCCTGGAGGGTGACCCCCGGGAGGAGGCATCGTCCGAGCGGAGCCGCGACTTGAAGTCGAGTGATTGCACGGGTCAAGGTTACGGCCGGTGGTCATGAGCACAGTGGGCGTGGCTTAGGTCAGTACGGCGGCGATGCCATTGGCACGCCGCCCTATTGGTCACTCCTGTTAGTTGGAGGGCGTGACATTGTAGGCATCTGACCAATCTGAGACACTCCCAATTTTATGATTCCAGCCCCACCCACCCTATTAACTACTACTTTTAACATTTCCAAGTGCCTCTCT
>NC_061830.1:10632141-10637141 GCF_019202785.1 Penaeus chinensis
TACACATACATATATATGCACACTCATAGCCTTATATTTCACGGTGACAGAACGGAAGGAGTAATGCACTGTATACTGTATATTTTATATAAAGTAAAATGCACTGTTAGTTATTTCAGTTATAGCAGAGACGGTAGTTATGGTAGTTGTTATTTTGCTGATGGTGATGGTAATGATTATCATGCTCATAACGATCACGATGATGGCATTCATGTTAATAAAAGCTAAAAGATATAAAGTAAATGTCATCACAAAAATTATAATAGTGATAACCCGTCAAACAAGAAAATCAGTAAATCAATCACACATGAAACACATAAAGCATTCTATTCCTCATTACTTAGCAACTTCCGTCGATAATACACACATTCAATTATCCACACGCAAGTTTCTCGCACTACCTGAGCTCAACCTGGCAATGAATAATGCCTGTTAGTTATGGTAATGCTTCATTAGATCGCTGTAACTACGAGGACGTTCCAAGAGGTGCTGTGTTATGTGTGATGATACTGGAACATTATATAGCATCTTGTAGTTCTAACACACTATATGACTGCATTTTACTACACCAGAATACTGTATGGTGCTACAAAGACGGCATTTGATGCTTGTCTATGATTATATTAACCCATGTACGTACGAGTACTGCCTGTCTTGCCCGTTTACACTTTTCTTTTATTTACGAAAATATTTTGCGTTGTCTTATTTTGTTGTTACTAAAGTTTATAACATTATAGTAATTATAACATTTATAATGAAAATAACACCATCAATACTCATAGCATTAGTAACAAATACGTTTTTTCCGCCAACTCAAGGAAAGGAGAAATCAGTGTGTGTGTGGGGGGGGGGGGGGGGGGATATACGTGCATATATTTGTATTTTGTATACAGGAAGAGTTCGCAAGTGTTGTGTGATCTATTTTACATTGTAGTTAAGGATACGCAGATATTCGAAGGCATTCTTTATAAATTGCCTCACTATTTCCATATAGATAAAAAGTCTTAATAAATTTTCCTTTGTTCTCGGCATCTTCAAGATTCATATTTTCCTTTTTCGTCTTTCAACCTCTTCGCTTTAGATTTTGACAATATATATATTTTTTGTCGTTCTTAATGAATACCATGTGTATTTTGTTTTCTTCTAATCAGCTGTGTTGAAACAATTATGAAATTTCGATGTGTGTGTGTGTGTTTTGGTTTGTGTGTATGCGCGTGCTTGTGTGGTGCAAATTCTCTCTCTACTATCTATGTATGCTATTCCGCGTGTAATCATGAATAATAATATGCCAGTTCAAATATAATAAAATCATATTTATGTATCATATCAATCTAAGTATAATAATATATATTTTGATGAGTATATTGACCACTTAGTACGATTTGGAAAAACAGCATTAATTGAGACGAAAGATATGAATGAGAATGAATGCCTCTTGCACTGTTAAAATATTCACTCTCACCAACACCTTTTCTATAAAATTTGGAAAATGCACTGCAATTTCTATAGTCCTTCGCAGTACATTAATTAGCCGACAATATACGTAAAGACCTTTTCTAAAGAACGAATGCATATCAAGAAAATGCACAGGAGGAGGCCCTTGAAATTACTTTCCATTCTTTTTTTTTTTGCCGCGTGTTTGTTTGGGTGGTATATCTGCATGATGCAATGAGGAAGGTATTGAAGTTGACTATGATTCAGAACTATTACAGGACTTAGAGATATGAGGCGGGTCTTTGAAGTAATGCAGGGATTCGATTTATAAATGTTTAAATAAGCGAACACAAAAGATAGTAACTGGCTTCCTTCCTCTTTGTCCATGGCATCTTCAGGCTTGATATCTGACTTCATTCCCAGTCTGCAAAAGGCAGAAAATTGGAAAACTTTGCTCTGATTTATTTGATCAATGTTTTCTTTCAGTCTCATGGTCTTAACGCGGAAGAAAGAACTCTTTCTTTCTTTTATTAAGACTAACGGGAGACATTAACGTGGATCTTTTTCCTACTAATCGTCTGTGATGAAGAAAAAAAAAAATTCTATAAGCATTTACATCACAAATGACATAACACACATTTACGACAATTTGGACAATCACCCCCCCCCCCCCCCCCCCCCCCCCCGCCACTCGCCATAAAGATTTACTTGTCTAAGTTGAAATCGAACCTCACACATACCTACCTTCATCTCACTGATCAAGAGGGTATTCTTTACTGTGTGGGAACTTTATATATAACTACAAATGATTAGTTTAAAGTGGATTTTATACATTATTTGTGTTCAAGATTATTCATTATTAAGGGTTTACAAAATAAATGTAATTTTGTCAGCTTCACATTTTTGCGAATGAAAAGCATCCTTAGTAATGTACAAGCAATACTTATACATTAGATATATCATCAGAAAAAGTACATTATTTCCGCGATAAAAATTATGACTACACAAATTCCATTCTCGTAGAAAATGAAGCTATGTTTCACGATCGAGTTAAAGACAGCATTGATGAACCGATCTCAATTGTTTCCACGAAATAAGAAATCATATCAAAACTATTAAACGAAAACTCAAATTTATCCCTTCTTGTTTTGACGTATGGATGCCACTTTTTTCGAATCTATTATGACAAAATAATACAAAATAAATCCTTATAAAAACAACAACATAAAAGAGTGATATAATCAAGAAAAGCAAAGCCTAGTATGAATATGTTTCCGCCGTATACCCAATGAGCCCGAAGTATTTCCGCTTTACTTGTCTCGTGTGAAATACGGGTCACGTACCGGTTTATCCTACAAGTCATGTAGAAGGGAAGTCCTTTACAAAGTAGAGACTGCGCCGGGAAATATTAGGCTAGTGTCAGAATAGAGTGAATACTCAGCATGGTTCTCACTGAATATTATGTATTGCAAAATAATTTACACACACATAAAAGTGTGTGAATGCATATATTCACACACACACACACACACACACACACACACACACACACACACACACACACACACACACACACACACACACACACACACACACACAGACACACACACACGCAAATATATATATATATATATATATATATATATATATATATATATATATATATATATATATATATATACATACACATATATACACATACATATATATACACACATGCACACATATGTAAGTATATATACGCAATAAAGTATATATAATCGGTTATTTCTCTGAAATAGGAGAGATCGCTAGAAATTTCTCCCGCACTAGATCGTATGAAACAGCCAACGCCATCCACTTTCTCTGAGAATTGCGTCTGTGTAGTAAGAGAGACGCTATGACTCGATATCGAAACCCGGAACACACACCAAAACAATGCTATTACAATAATACACGTATATCACATTTGCTATTGCGAAATATAGTTGCCATGATTTCATACCTAAGATTGGGGTGTTAATTGTTTTTATATCTGAACAGACGATTTAAATTAGTGGTATCCGCTGCAAAAGTATTAAAACAAACTTTTTTGAAATCCAATTCATTCATATTAATTCAAGCATATAAAATACCAATACAGTATGACGTCGCTATGTTATGAAAAAATCTTATCATATAGAATTTATCTAGAATAGAAACATTCTACGATTTCTACTTCAGTACGACGTAATTATGTAGCTAATATTCGAAATGTGTTCCACTTCGATAAAGACCATTACAATGACTGTTAGAATGAAGTTGTATTTTAATTTTGACGAATATTTTTGCCTCGTGGCGAATGGGGAGAGGTAACCAACCCTCATACATCTTATATTTAACTAATGTCATGTATGTACATTTTACTTATGCAATTAAACGTTTATTTTTCATAAAAAAAAAAAAAAAAAAACATCCACGTGCCATTCATTCATCTCAGTTAAAGGAAAAAAACATTCTCCCTTCGTCCAGGTAACAGAGTCAGAAACGAGGAGAAAACATTAATCAAATAAATCCTAGTATAAGCTTTCCAATTTCCCAGCTTTTGAAGACGGGAGATGAAGCCAGCCGTCAAGCTAAAAGATGGCATAGATAAAGAGAAAAGTAGTTTGTTTTCGCCTTATTAAATCTCAAACAAGTTAATACAACACTTGATTACGATAAACATTCATAAACCGTCTCTAAATCTCGATACAAATCTCTCTCGAGAAAAAACGGTACTTCCCATACTAAACTATGCAAGTAAGAAAAATAAGAAAGAAATCACACTCTAGAAAAAGGAAAATATAGTTAATATTAAGTAATTACTTGTGCTCATTCTGTATGTTTGTATTTGCTTTCTCATATTACAAAAATAAGGGACATTCACGATCCGTTCATAGTGTTTGAAGGTTCTTGTTCACAATAGATCGCATCAGTTCATTTGTAGAAAAATTCAAAAGGAGATTTATACTAAACTTAGATTGATTAGTTGATGAATTTGGTTATCGAAGTTACTTGATAATAGTAATTATTCATAAAATAAATAGTATGGTGACTTTTACTTATTTTACCAGCCAATCAACATACGATAAAAGACGAACATTTTCCAAATCATGTCAACATTTCTTAACCGTTGTAATGTTACGGCATCATAATTATATTTGGTAATATATTACCTGACTTATTAACGAACACAAATACAGTAGAATATGTGTGTACGTGTGTGTGTGTGTGTGTGTGTGTGTGTGTGTGTGTGTGTGTGTGTGTGTGTGTGTGTGTGTGTGTGTGTGTGTGTGTGTGTGTGTGTGAGAGAGAGAGAGAGAGAAAGGTGAAGGGACTGATTGGTTGCTCTTTATAAATTATATAGCTTTTAGTTTTCACTGCCGACGGAAATGAATCCCGATCTATCGAGAAGTGTGTTTCTAACCTTCAATATCACTGTATGTTACATATAACGTCAGTCAACTAAAATCATCTACTGTGCAACGCAATTAGTAACGTCAGAATGACAGATAAGGAATACAAAAAGATGAAATACACAGTTATCCTACCTAATGACCACATTC
>NC_061830.1:10649641-10652141 GCF_019202785.1 Penaeus chinensis
GAAACAAGTCTTATATCAATTTGTTTCTATAAGTGCGGTAGAAATTTACACCTGTTCTTTCTTCTTCTTGCTGCAAAAAGTAGAGTAAACAATGCAAAACTCTCGGTTATTTGATGTACGGCACTTGAGTAAAGTACTTTACTTGGTAAATACAAGGCGAGCATAAGTGCCTTCATAAATGTTAATTAGAAAGATGTATTTACTAATATATATGCGGAGTTACTTGATGGAAACGAAACCATTAACATTTTGTTTTATGTTCAGCCGTTCCCATTACAAAGAACAAAAACACTTTGTAGGTCCATTTAGGTAGAATTCGCTGCAAAAGTATAAAATTATTATATTTTAGTACTCTATAGACATAAAACATTTTGAGTTTCATGCCTCTTTGATCTCATTACGAGCGATTATTTGACTCTTCTCATTGCTGTTGATTTTCCCGTTTTTCTTCATCTTAATTTTCATCTTCATCTTCATTGTCTTCTTCAGATGCTACACCTTCTTCCTCTTCTTCTTCTTCATATTCTTCACATTTACCTTCATGTTCCTCATCTCTATCTCCATCTCCAATCACCATCTTCATCTTCATCATCTTGTTTATCATCGCCATCTTCCCCACTCTTATTTTCATTCTTCACCGAAACAGCATTCAAATGAAAACTCTGATCTGAAAGTATAATTAACAAATGTATGCGATGTTTTGATTTGATTCAATATTTTGCAAACTTTTCCAGAGTGCATTAAATTTCAGCATTTTCTGTATTTACTAACACTGGTAATAAAGAACAAATATTTACGAAATACTACAAATATATGAAAAAGTCTGTAGTTTTGCCCCGTCATCGCACGCTTAGTCATCGTTATCATGGATGCAATCATTGAAGTCTATCAGCTGATAATGAATCGTCGATTACCTGATCCATATTGCACATGTGACCTATTTTTCAGCCATCAATATTCTCTGATTTCTGACTGGTCAATGCATCATTCGTAATCATAATGCTGCTCAAAAACAATTAATTGATCTTGGAATAAGGTTTTATTGCTAATTCTCTCTCTCTCTCTCTCTCTCTCTCTCTCTCTCTCTCTCTCTCTCTCTCTCTCTCTCAGTGACCGACCATTACAAAATGATAATTCAAATGCATAAAATTTCAATAATATATGAACGTCACAACTATAATCCTCATCGTTATATATAGATACAATAAAAAAAAAAAAAAAAAAAAAAAAAAAAACATTTCTAGCAAATAAAGAGACACACAGCTGACGACTTGTCTTGTTCCTACGAAGGATTCTGAACTCGATTTACGAGGCCGTTCGTCCGGGATATGACACCATAAATTGTATCCAAATAAGAAGGTGGCATCCGTAGATTGTTTTATATTTTGTGCCATTTATCACCATTATTTCATTTGGATTTTTGCACAAAGTTGTCTGGATGTCGAGGTAATGCTTTGTACAGTTATCCTACTTATTATCTTTATATATATATATATATATATATATATATATATATATATATGTATTTGTATTTATATATTTTGGACAAAATAAAAAGAATATTATTTTTTTCAATATAAAGATTAACGGAGATTGACGCAAGAATAGAGATGCTAATAACAGTAATTGTGTTACAGTGCTACAGGTATCACTTACAGTGTTTATTAGTTGGATAACCTTTTCCCATTGTCTACCTAAGCATTAATGTTGTGTTTACTGAAAATACGAAACGAAATATTCATTCCTCCATAAACTCGGAAAATTTGATGGTAGTTTTTATGCATCGTTTCATATTTAAAATCAAAATATATTTTCGAATATCCCCTCGTTTTACGATTTATAATAACCACAAAATATACATCGTAGAGTTAAAAATAAAATGTATTTTTGAATTCTAATTACATTCAGTACTGGCCAGGCTATATACATCATAGAAATTATACAATAATTATTTGTTAACATATTAGTAGCGTTCATAATAATTAATAAGAAAGTATTCTTATACAATGCTGTAAAAAAAAACTTGAACATCACATAATATTGATATAGGAAAAAGGGCGAGTAATTATCAGAAACTATAGTGAAAATTATGTATACAACAAAGACCATAACTCCAGTACGAGTAATTACTGGGAAGTGAAAATACGATGCTAGTTTTGAAATTCTGACAATGTCTAACAAATCGGTCATTCTTTTGGAAGCACATTGAAAAAAGTAGTTATTCATTTATAATACACACAAGAGAGAGATTGAACTTCCCCATACGGAAGTAAATGAAGGTATGAAAACTGTTCTAGTATGATTTTGCATTCCACGCAATCTGCACATCCGCGTGATTGATCAATGAAATATTGGTATCTGGCTGATTTCACAGTCATGACTATTGTGCGAGTAGTTAAAGAAGCTTTCTTGATAGCTTACTGTGAAAACAAGATATATATATATTTTCTATTTTCTGAGAATGCACATGAGATCTTTTTAAGAAGTTTTTATTTAAATA
>NC_061830.1:10679641-10682141 GCF_019202785.1 Penaeus chinensis
TGACACATTATACGTATAAGTAAACAATAATATTATGTTGTTTTGGAGTCCCATTTATCTTTTATGTAAATTATGTGGAAAGATATTAAACGAAAAAGCCTAGATCTGTACATAATTAAACCTCGTATCATTATAAATTTGATGTATATCATATATGTATCATTTACTTGTTGAACAAACAAACGACCAAAAACATATATATTGTTGTTGTTGTTTTTTTTTTTTTTTTTTTTTTTTTTTGGTTGCACGATGATTGTGTTATTTCATTTTCATTTCCATTACAGTTACACTTATTGCTGCTGTCATCATCCAAAAGGAATATAATTTTTTTTTTTTTTTTCAGAACACACTCACACCATGCATCCTCATCCTCACAAACACATGCCCTGGTAATACTTTGTGATACACAGTGCTATGTTGTTGTTTCTGTTGTTATTTTCATTGTTATTACTATTATCATTAGTACTCTTGTTTTGTGTTTTTATTATTGTTATTATCATTATTATCATTACTATTATTAGTTTCATTATAATTATTGTCATCATTATTATATTATTGTTTTTACTATTGCTGCTGCCATTATTATTATTAGTAGTAGTAGTAGCAGTAATAACAGTAGTATTACCATTATTATTATCATTATCATTATTGTTAGCATTATCATTATTAGTGTAATTATTGCTATATTATCATTATCATTATTATTGATATTATCATTACTACTGTCATTATTATTATTATTATTATTATTATTATTATTATTATTATTATTATTATTATTTAAATTATCACCATCATCCTAATCCTCATCAACATCAGCAGCAGCATTGTTGTTACTGTTTTATTATTTTCATTATCATCATCTTCATTATTGTTCTGTGGTCATCGACGTCAGCTTAGGCATTGTTATAATCTTTATTATCATTATTATTATCACTAGTTTCATTATTATCGCTATCACTAAAATCCTCACCATCCTCATCAATATTACACTGTTATTATTATTACTACCGTTATCAATATATTTGTATTTATATTATTATCATTGTATTATCATCAGTGTTATCATTCCGCATCATATTATTGCTATTATTTTATATTCACCATCGCTTCTATCATTCATTTATTATCATATTATTGCATTTGCCATAATTTTATCATCATTGCTACCATTATTATTTTATCATTACTGGTATAATCGATTATCATCTTATTATTGATGTTATTATCATTGTTTACTATATCACTTTACGAGATAAAAATATTTTGGACTTATCGTAAAAAAAAATATTGCTGGTGAATTAATTACATATTGTGACACGCACACACACACACACACACACACACACACACACACACACACACACACACACACACACACACACACACACACACACATACACACACACACACACACATGCACACACACACACACACGCACACACACACCCACACGCACACACACACATGCACACACACACACACACACACACACACACACACACACACACACACACACACACACACACACACACACACCCACACATACACACACACACACACACATGCACACACACACACACACACACACGCACACACACACCCACACGCACACAGACATACGCACACGATACTAACCAAACGAGAAAAAAACACAACAAAAACGGAGAAAAGAGTGAACGGAAATCAGACCTGTCAATGCTCTTGGAAGACAATCAAGTCAAGATTGTCTGTTCTTCGCGAAAATAAACAACGACTTTGCGAAAACACCATTAAGGGTAAGGGGAGGGAGGGAGGGTAAGGGTAAGGGTGGGGGAAGGAGGGAATCAGGGAGGAAGGGAGGATAAGGGGAAGGGGAGGGAGGGAGGGTAAGGGTAAGGGGAAGGAGGGAGGGGGGATAAGGGGAAGGGGAGGGAGGGAAGGAAGAGAAGGGTAAGGAGGGGAGGGATGATAAGGGTGAGAGAGGGAGGGAGTATAAGGGCCTGCAAGGAAGGAAGGATAAGAAGGGAACGAGGTTAAAGGTGGGGGAGGGAAGTAGGATAAAACTTGGGGAGGAGAAGAGAGAGAGGTCGTGGGTAAGAGAGTGACATTAGGGCAAGGTAGGTAAGAGAAAACGGGTGGTTTTAGAAAGGGAAATAAATGTTGTGGAAAGAAATTACAAAGCAGGTGTTTATTGGGGGGGGGGGGGGCAAATTCGGGGAAGCTGGATTCGCGATATGTGGAAGGAGACATCGAGGGAGAATAAGGTAAAATAAGAATAAAGAATGAGGAGAGGTGGGAGGTTAGGGAGAAGAAATTGGGGGAAAGGGATTAGGGGTTAACACTAAGGTAGGATTAGGCTGATGGTGGGGGTGACGTGGGAAAAGAAGGGGGGGGGGGGGGGTAAAATAAGTTGGTGGAAGGGAGTGGGCTTGGGTAGCGGAAGTGGGTGGGTGAGGGGGGGTGGTGTTGGGGGTTGCGTTAAATTGGAAATCTGGGGCATCATTTTCTGCACAAGATC
>NC_061830.1:10694641-10697141 GCF_019202785.1 Penaeus chinensis
TACTATTAATATTTCTATTAGCAATGCTTCATTAACAAAATCACGCGCATTTTTTTGAATAATTCTTATCAAGGTTATCATTATCATCATTCGAGGACCATTATCATTATTTGCATTATCCTCATGATTATTAGCAATGATCATGAGGATAATATTAAGCTTATCATCAATATATCATTATTATTATTATTATCATTGTTATTGTTGTTATTGTTATTATTATATGGACACACACACGCACATATGTATATATGCATCTTATTTATACGTATATATATGAATATATGTATATATACATATATACATATATATATATATATATATATATATATATGTATATATATGTATATATATATATATATATATATATATATATATATATATATATATATGTGTGTGTGTGTGTGTGTGTGTATATACATATAATGTGAAGATGCGTGTATATGTGTTTGTCTGTGTATGTGTGTGCGCGTGTGTTGTTTAAGTGTGCCTTGCAAATACATATAATCAAATGAAATAAGTAAATACCCAAAACCACCTGATCTTAACACACACACACACACACACACACACACACACACACACACACACACACACACACACACACACACACACACACACCTATAAGTACACGCAAATCCACTTCATGAATACAAAGCATGTAGATTTCCCAAATCCGCACAGACTCGGTTCACTTGACATTAACGATTTAATTCAGCAAATCGGCCGTTCACAAAGAGATAACTATGGTCGGCTGTTTGTCACCCATGCTTGTTAATCTCTTCGAACGTGATCCAACTCCATATATTCCCGTCTGTTAGATGCAAATACCGGTAAAGACTTAGATTAAAATTCATAATTTTGCTGTGCCTGCTGTGACATAACTATACATGTTGATTTTTTAAAACTTTAGGGTTGACATAATTTAGTTTCCTGATTGATGGTAATTGCAAGTTGTAATTTGTATAACTATTTCAACTACTAGATCCTCTTCATAAATATATGGTCGGAATTTTTAATATACAGCAGACATAAGGCGTCTTCTTTATGCACCATAAAAGTTAATCCAGTATTAAAATTTAAGCCAGATCTCAAATGCGCATGCACGATGGCAGCGTCGAGGATTAAATTCAATTCACCGCCAGACCAGGCTTTTGAACTTAAAAATTAATCCTGCTCTTGCGCAGAACGGGCTAGTTAATTCCACCAATCATGTATTGATACGTCACGAAAACGTCATCAACTCCTGAGTAAAGTTGAAGTTGAGTTGCTCTTAATATTTATAAAAAGCCATAAAATAAAAAAATTCTGACATTTTCGTGTCAAAGATGTATGTGAAAATTCATCAATATATATTTGTGGGCTATTCAAACTACAGACATAACTCTCAACACTGAAAAGAAAAACGAAAAGAAAATCCTACAGAGAATTCCAGAGTTTTACACTCACAGATAAGGCAATGTATTTCCAGGTTGGGAAAAAAAAAACAAAACATTCTCAACTTATGCAATATATTAATAAAAAAGAAAGCTTTAATAACATCACAATTTGGTTTCAAATTCAAACTTCGTGATTCGTAAAACTAAAGTAACTTCAAAACTGCGTGGACATTTGTTATCATGATCCTCGCTAGCAACACCCAGAAAACTACCCCACCCGTGTCCCGCCATCACACATGAGAGAGAGAGAGCTCCCGGAGAAAATTGCTGCGAATATAAATTGATATTACGAGTATCTCCTTTTTGTTTGGCACCTTTTTTTTCGCAGTGTATATTGCCTCTTCTGTGCAAGTACTGTGGATTTGGATTAACCTTAATCCGGAACGAACTTTTATGACGCGAACAGAAGACGCCTATACAAAAAGACAGCGAGAAATTATAAAAGTGCTGAGGAAGAAGCACAACTATAAAAAAAAAAAAAAAAAAAAAAAAAAAAAAAAAAAAAAAAAAAAAACAGGGAGAAAATCCAAAACGGGAAAAACAAATAGATGAACAAACAAATCAAACAGAAGAAGAAAATCCAAAACCAGAAGGAAAAACGAGAAAAAAAGACAAAAAAAAAAAAAAAAAATCTTACCAACATTATTTCTATCTCGAGTTCGCAGGCAAGACATCTCGCGCTCAAGACATAAAGACATCGGGTAATTAGGACATTCACCTTTCCGAGTAAGACATGTTAACTAGGCCCTCAATCTTGCTTCATGGGAACGATGTCTTGCCGAGCTTGAGTAGGAACTGGAAAACACGTGAGGTGCAGTTTTGAGGCGGAATTACATGGTTGAATCTCCTGCGCTGGAATATTTTGCGTGGAATGTGGCATGAGAGGGAAGGAAGGAAGATTGAGTTTGTTTTCGGTGTGTGTGTGTGTGTGTGCGTGCGTGCGTGCGTGCGTGCGCGCGCGCGTGTGTGTGTGTGTGTGTGTGTGTGTGTGTGTGTGTGTGTGTGTTTATGGTTGTGACAGAATGATGATAATAGCAATGGACATGCGTGAGACACTGTTG
>NC_061830.1:10724641-10732141 GCF_019202785.1 Penaeus chinensis
AATGAATGCTGCATTTTTAAAATTTATGCTTACACATTTATACACAGAACGATTAAGTAATATTATTCATATTCAAAACAATAATGGATATATTTACTGTAATTTTTGCTACCATTATTACTGTATATTATGTTATCGTCACTATCATTAATTACAATAGCAAGGGGAATAGCAATTAAATTAATGATAATGATAATGATAATAATAATAATAACGAAAATGATAATAACGATAGCAAAGATAAAAGCTACGAATAATAATGATAATAATGACTAATAATAATAATAATTATAATAATAATAACAAATAATGATGATGATGATGATGACGATAATGATAATAGTAACAATAGTAATGGTAATAATATTATTAACAACATCAGCAATAATAACAATAGTACTGATAATTTTAATGGTAATAAAAATGTTAATAATGATAGTAATGCTTATATAATAATAATAATAATAATGATAATAATAATAATAAATTATAATAATAAGTTATGAAATAATGATACAAATTATAATAATAGTAGCAGTAGTAGTAGAAGTAGAAGTTGTAATAATAATAATAATAATAATAATAATAATAATAATAAAAATAATAATAATAGTAATTATTATTGTTATTATTATTATTATTATTATTATTATTATTATCATTATTATTATCATTATTATTATATTAATAATAATGATATTAATTATTATGATGATGATGATATTAATTATGATGCTGATGAAGATAACAATAACAGTAGTCATGATAATAATAATGTTATACAATAATAGCATTAATAAACGAATAAGAATTATAGGAATATTACAGAAGTTGATGATATTCATAGTAACGATAACGATGGTAGATACAATACTAAAAATGGTAATAACAGTTATAGTAACTACATTGCTTCTTTCATTACTGCCACTACTATTACTACTGCTACTGCAACTACCATTACTAGCAATGATCATAATAAAAAAATAAAATAGAATAATGATAATAATAATAATGATTATAATGATAATAATAATAATAATAATAATAATAATAATAATAATAATAATAATAATAATAATAATAATATTAATACTAATACTAATACTAATACTAATACTAATACTAATACTAATACTAATACTGATAACAATAATAATAATAAAGTAGTAATAATGATAATGATTATAATAATAATAACAATAATAAAGATAAATAATAATGGAAGCTTTTTATTGGGAAACGTTTTGCTTAATGATGGTTCTGAGAAATTGAGCCGTAAATATCATCCCCATGTTACTGTTTTCGAACTCTTATTGAATACAAAGAAAAGGTTTGTTTATTTATTTGTCATCGGACTCCACAAACAAATGAAAGAGAAAATATTTATCCACAAACAGCTCGTAAACACACACACATACACTAGCTGAAGGCACCTTGCGTTGCTCGAGAAGAAATTAGCTTCCTAGAATACGAACAATTACAAAAAGATATAACTAACTACAAACAGAATATTATTCACCAAGAAGTATATTCCTGATACTTCGGATACAAATTACATGCAGAGTTTTTCAATTCATCTACAGACCAAACAAAATTTTGTGTGTGTGTTTACACATACATGTGCGTATATATATATATATATATATATATATATATATATATATATATATATATATATATATATGTGTATATATATGTGTGTATATGTATGTATGTATGTATGTATTTATGCATATATTCATATATGAATTATATATATATATATATATATATATATATATATATGGATATAGATAGATAGATAGATATAGGCGCGCACACACACACACACACACACACACACACACACACACACACACACACACACACACACACACACACACACACACACACACACACACACACACACACACACACATACACACACACACACACACACACACACACACACACACACACACACACACACACACACACACACACACACACGTTTTATAACTTACAAAGAAAAACAAGACGAGAACGCAACCACTGCAAGACACAGCACACGGGAGGAAGAAAGAGACAAAGAGAGAGAAAGAAAGGAAAAAAGGAGAAAGGAAAGGGAAAGGCAGAGGCACAGAGAGAAAGAGGGTGGGTGACAGACAGGCAGACATAGTTTCTATCATAATTTCCGATTTCAGGAGATTTTAAGTTTAGTTATCTGAATAGAAAAAAAAAACATATACTTTCTTTCGAATTGGCGCAGTAAACAGATATGACCCACAACATGGTATCTGTTTTATATGCCTTTTCAGTGTGTCAGTGGTCAGTTAAATACAGTCATATGCTATTCACGGATAATCCACATTTTGTACAAGGTCGAGATAATTTTCCACTTTTTTTTATCGTATCACATCGCTTGGTAAATCCGTTGAGCTTTGTGGGACACCGAAGGAAACTTTTTTTATGACATATTATTACGAATTTTGACTGATTACGTTATTGTAAATAGATAACTTATGAACCAATGGTTGTCGAGTTTTCATTTTGTTAAGCAGGATTTCATGGCTGACACTGTTAAATGCTTTTGAGAGAACACACAACGTGAGTAGAGTTATTTGATTCTTATCTATGTTATCAAAAACTTGATAAGGCTGTTTTAGCGGATAGCTTACTTCTAAACCCATGCTACGCCCCGGAAATAAGGTGATTGGATTCTAAGAATGTTGATAGTTGATTTGCAACATTTTTCTAATACTTTAGATATCACTGGGAAATAAAGTTATTGAACGATAACTGTTCATTTGTTCTGCATCTCCTGATTGGAAAATGGGTGGTATGATGTTATGTTTCCAAAGTGATGGGTAGGTACCAGTGACTATAGATGTGTTTATAATAACAGTTAAATATAATGCACTTCTGGGTAAGCTTTCCTAGTGGTGTTTTGTGGGGCCAATGGAGCAGCTGTCTGTTTATAGGTGAGTCTACCGATATTTGCGAAGGAGTCGTTTAGATGTTTTATACTACTCGAGGTATCAAAGGAAGTGTCTGTGTGGTGTTTCTGTTTGATGCTAAAGTTTAAATGTTTTCCCTGTTATAGCCATTGAACTTATGAAATTTGCAGATTGTATCAGAGAGAAAAAAAGGCATGTAAAATATATATCTTTTTTTACTGAATTTGTAAAATAATCTTCATATGTGGACAGTTATATGCGCACGGGGACGCGGACGGGTAATGATATTGATAGTAATAATAATATGATAACAGTAACTAATAACGATTTCAACAATATAAATTTAACGATAACGATGACGATAACAAATAAGATAACAATGATGATGACGATGACGATGGTGATAATGATGACGATGATGATTATGATGATGATGATGATGGTGATAGTGATGGTCATCATCATCTTCATTATCATTATTATCATTATCATTATCATCATCATTATCATCGTCATCATCATCTTCATCATTATCATTATCATTATCATTATCATTATCATTATCATTATCATTATCATTATCATTATCATTATCATTATCATTATCATTATCATCATCATCATCACCTTCACTATCATCATCATCGACATTGTTATCATTAATAATCATTTATTTATCTATTTGAGATATGTTAAACTCTCGTAAATCACGTGCACATTTTATCGCTGTCAAGGGTGCCATTGCAACGCTGAATGTAATGTAATCGGTCTGTCGTAATTAAATCAATTTTCTGTTTTAAACATTTTAATTTTGTTGATACGATTCTAACCAAATTGACATTTCGTTATTTTTTAATTCTTTTTCTCTTTCTTTCCTTTTTTTTTTCTTTTCTTTTTTTACTTGGATTAATTATCATTGTAGCAATAACTTTTAACTGAAATTTAATTAGCTCGGTTCTGATTGAGTAACGTATAACTAATATCATCATTTATTTCGGCGGGTTAACGTTTCAAGTGAATATTCAAAATGTTAGAGGGAAGTGAAATGATTTTTATTTCATCATCTATCAGTATTCTTCGAAACATGTTTATCAGAATCAAATATTAGATATTTTGATGTACATAGGACATGATTTTAACTCGACATCTTTAACATTAGTCTTCATTTACTTAATTTTGTGTTCTTGTAACTTTTTTGTGTGTGTCTTTGTGGTAGATAAAGCAAATAAATAAATAAATTACACACACACACATATACACATACACATACACACAAACACACTCACACTCACACTCTCTCTCTCTCACACAGACACACACACACACACACACACACACACACACACACACACACACACACACACACACACTCACACTCACACACACACCTACCATAAATACCCTTATACAGAATGAAAAAAGTATTACATCGCGTGACGGAAAATCTCGTATACCCAAGTACACATATCATTCATTCCATGCCACCATCCAGGTTTCTCGTGCTTATGCGAGGCCTATACACGAATAATTGTCCCGCCGGAATCCAATACACACTGTTATTTCGTGTCATAAGGGAAATGAGTTAACTGTCACTGATATGAGGTCAGTGACATGTATAGGTACTGGCATTGTACTTGACGTGAATGAAATACATACTGCGTTAATTGACCCTGCGTAGATTATGTTGCTGAGGTGTGAATTGCTTCTCTAGATAGGATATTGTTTGATTTTGTTTTTTTCATTGTTATTACGATTACTTTCATAGTCGGTTTTCTGATTATTATCAATTATATGTGGTGTTACTATGACTATTATTTTGTTTAGTATTATTATTATATGATTATTTATATCATTATATATATTATGATTATTATAATAATAATTATTATCAATGGCATCAAAATTATCATTTTGAAACTTATTTATCTTACTACTACTATTTCCATAACCATTTACTGTTTCACGGAACACCAGAAAAACTATTTATTTTTAACTGAATATGTGTTTGTAATAACCACATGCACATACAAATGTTAAGAATGCTCTGACCAAAAGGCAATAATAGCACCACATGCCAAAACACTAAAGTTTATTCCATATATAGCTTGTACAAAATATAAGTGTCCAGACATTATTTGAATGTATATTATTAAAAAAAAAAAAAAAAAAAAAAACATATTAAGAAATATCAATCAATAAAATTTCCCAATGGAATGAAACATATCAAAAACATTAAATCACACTACAGAGTAAAGTTACACTCACAACACGGCCTTAACTGGTGAGCGTGATCTATTCCTTATTCTCAAGTTCAAAACAAAATATCTCGGTTAATAATATGCCACTCTGCTACTCAAAACTGAACGGACAGTTGCATTGTGTTCAAACAAAAGTATTTCTTCTTTTTCTCCAACGACCAGATCATGAAATTTTAGGAATAAGCATCAACCACGTTTATAAGTGAAACCACTCCTATGAACATAATGTCATGTAAATAATACATACAGTATAACAAATCATACTTTATGGCAATACCGAACATTCCTTTATATCATAGATAACAAGATAAGGGGATGACATCACGCTTTATATAATTCTGAAATGTACCATACATGTTGAGCTCCCGATGGGTTACCCAATTTTTACCATCATGATCTGAAAAAAACAACAAAATATCGACATGTGTAAAAGGCAGGGAAGGAAAATGCAATATTGCATTCATATAAACTTATGATACAATTACTATTATAATAATTATTTCTGTTACTGTCATCATTATATTTTTGTTAATATCATCATCGCCATCGTCATGATCATTATTATTATATATTTTTTTTTATCATTACCATTATTATGATTATTATTACTATTATTATTCTTATCATTGACATTATCATTATCAATATTTTCACGGTTATTATTATCATTATCATTATTATTATCAGTATCAATATCTTATCAGTATCATTGTTATTATTATTATCATTAATATTATCAATATTATTATTACTATTGATGTTATTATTAATATTATTATCATTATTTTATTATTATTATCATTGTTATTATTATCATTATTATTTTCATTATTATCATAATTATTATTACGGTCATCATAATTATCATTATCCTTATTACTATGATTATTATTATTATTATTTTCATTACCATTATTATCAATTTTATTATCATATGTTATCATTATCATTGTTGTCATTATTATTATCCGTATTACTATTTTCACAATTATCATTATTATTATCATTATGAGTATTATCATCATTATTTTTTTTTTTCTATTATAGCCATTATAATTATTACTACTACTTATTATTATTATTATTATCATTATTATTATTATTATTATTATCATCATCATCATTATTATTATCATCATTATTATTATTATTATCATTATTATTATTATTATCATTATTATTATTATTATTGTTATTATTATTATTATTATTTTTATTACTATTATTATTATCATTTTAAACATTATTATTATCATTATTATTATTATTTTTATTTTTGTTGTTGTTGTTGTTTTGTTGTTGTTTTGTTATTATTATTGTTATTATTTTTTATATTATTATTATTATTATCATTATTGTTATTATTATTATTGCTATTATTATTATTATTATTATTTTATTTTCATTATTATTATCATTACAATCAACATCATCATCATTGTTGCTATTTTGCTATTGTGTTTATTACTATTATTAATGTGAAGATTAGTTTTATAATTGCATGGTCATGTTTATGTTTCTATTTACTACTGATGATAATATTCATGGCATTTAAAAATGAGCTAAAAATATTATTGCATACTATATATTTTTCTCCACAAGAGAACATGCAATGTCACAGTATTGTATTATTAACGCAACCAAGCTAACGGACAGGCATGTAACAAAAATCAAGTAGGGGATGATTCCCCCCCCCCCCCTCTCTCCATGTTTTTTTTTTTTTTTAATCATTCGTTCCTGGAACAAAACATTTTTTTTTTCGCTCTCACTCCTCTGTCTGTGTGCGTGTGAGTTTCTCTCTCTCTCTCTCTCTGTCTCTCTCTCTCTCTCTCTCTCTCTCTCTCTCTCTCTCTCTCTCCCTCTTTCTCTCTCTCTCTGTCTCTCTGTCTCTGTCTCTCTCACTTATTCTCTCTCTCTCTCTCTCTCTCTCTCTCTCTCTCTCTCCGTCTCTCTTTCTTTCTCTCCCTCTCCATTTCCCTATTGCTTTCTCTTTCTCTCATCCTCTCTCTTCTCCCCAAGTTTATTTACGGAAAGGGCGAATTATAGCATTGTCTAACCCGTATTGCAACGGCGCAAAAAAGAATCGTTTAAATATAGAATTCAGTGAAATGGTGATTTTATCTCGGGTCTTATTTTTCGTTTTTTTGTGTGTGTCATTGGGAAGGGGGGGGGGGGGGGGCGGGGGGATAGTCTTCAAATACCATAATAAAAAATAATTGTGAATAAGGCTCTATTTTCCGTACTGTATATTCTACATAATCTAATCAAACCGAAAAATTGTAAACTTATGAACCATTACCGATTAA
>NC_061830.1:10759641-10762141 GCF_019202785.1 Penaeus chinensis
TAATTACACCATTTATCATTATTATTCACAATAATCATATTGAGGATGCGGATGATAATGTAGATGGTAGAGGTGATGACAGTAAAACAATAATTAGTTAATAAAAAAATAATTAAAATGTTCAATTACCATTTGACTAAATAATTGTCAAAGAATTAAACACATTCACTAACAGCGTGTGCGTGTTCTAAAAGTAAATAATTTAGTACCATCATCTTCTTTGTCTTATTTTTCGTAATACGATTAGTGTGTGTGATATTTAATACTCCTATGTTGCACGTTGTGGCATGTTGAAAAGAATTTGCTTTAAGAATGTTTGTAATTTAGTCCAATGCGCAAATCGTAAATTCGTTTACAATACAGTACAGTTTACAGTAATAGTTCGCACAATATGGTTATATACTAGCCAGCCTACAAAGCCACCCAAATGATAACAATATAATAATAAACACCAACGCAAAAGCACTCAAACACCTTTCCAGTCTCACATGCAATTAATAGAATTAACAAACAGAAGTGAAGCATCCATAAAACAAACACACACACACACACACACACACACACACACACACACACACACACACACACACACACACACACACACAAACAAAAGTAACAAACGAAAATAACTAAGAACACACATCACAAAGAACAACGACACAACCATAGTACCTCCTTCGGTACCAAATACATTCAGCAGTAACGTCATTATAATTCCAAGTCATTAACGGAGATATATCACGTCTTATTGCCCTAACAAATATTCAATTGCATTGCGGGTGATGGCCATTTGTATGAATAAACTGGTATTTTGGACAGTTAAGGGTTGCAGGCCTACGTACTTGCAATAAATCTGGCGATTAACCTTAAGCGTGAGTAGCGTTGCCGACGTTCCTCGAACACTGAAAGGAAACTTAACTTTTATCCTCTCATTTCGCTTCCTTTATAGGTAGATCCATCACATCGTCTTTCTTATCTTTTATGCCATAGCTTTTTATTACATACAAAATAAAAAACGGTGATGTGTATGGTCTCTAGGCTTATGGGTACGTTAAGTTCTGGTTTACGATATTTAATGCATAAGATTCCCTATGTATAATATTCCATAGCATACCACACGTCTCATTGCTATTCTCTTTATTATAGTGCTGTGGAATTAGACATGTGCCATTTGTTGGTTAGCATACGCAGCATATATATGGATATGTTAAACTGAGTAGAAAGCAGCATTTCGATGTTAAGTTAACGCAAATAATAATCGGCTACTTTATTTTCATATTAATAATGTACTTAATTATTTACAGTGTATGTTCGTATTAGCATTGCCTAGATTTTTTCTTTGTAAGTGATCAAGGCAACTTTGAGGTCACTGTTATATTTTTTTTACATTTTTATATTTCATTATTAAGAAAAGGTATAACGTAAGTGCTTGATTACTCAATTATTTTGATGCTTATGTAAACACACATCTAAAACGTATTTATTCTCTTAAAGTCCCTGTAGTAGAAGAAAGGTTAACAACGCTGAAAAGATTTATAGCCTATACAAAAACTTTCTGTCGTAAATAAACGACCAGTTAAGATATACGAAAAAAAATGAAACCTCTTTTATGGATATTAATAAATCATTTTACAGTCATTAACATTGAAAGAAAATATTTCTTATCTGGGTGATATTTAACTTTTTAATGTTACTGGTCCAATGGACTCTCCTGCGTGGTCATAGATCAGTAACATAAATTATGGTTGTTAAGACAATCTCTGTGTTTATATAACCTTTCTTAAAATTTAAAAATCGTATTCAGTGCTTATATACTGCACGAAAAATGCTCATTTAGATGTGAACCGTGACAAGTATATTTTCCGGGCAAAACGCAAAGGTGAAATTATCATATTTTCTTCTTATTTCTGGAGGGTTCATAACACGTGTATATAAATGGACAATGTACATGTGTAATATCGTTTAATATTATTAAGATTTACCATGAAACTGAAACGTTAAACAAAATATAAAAATTGTATATGTGGTAAATCAGACCTGGAGTATATATGAAGTGATGCATTATATTTTTAATGGGAAAACAAACTCGCGGGTAATAAACTGCATATAAACCTTTGTTTATAACGTCATGTGTCCGCTTGCAGTCTATGTTTGTATATACAAAGTAAAATATTTATTTGAATTCCTTCTTTATGTCATGTTTATATTCACCTTGCTTAGATTTGTTTTTGAACAAATGAAGGTAGAAATACATTGTGGTCAATAAGGCAGGAAGAGAGAGAGAGAGAGAGAGAGAGAGAGAGAGAGAGAGAGAGAGAGAGAGAGAGAGAGAGAGAGAGAGAGAGAGAGAGGGGAGAGAGAGAGGAAAGAGAGAAAAGAGAAGAGAGTGAGAGAGAGATAAGAGAGAAGGGAAGTGAAGAGAAGAGAGAAGAGAAGAGAAGAGAAGAGAGAGAAAGAGAAAAAGAAATACAGGTACAAGAACAGAGGCACAGACAGACAG
>NC_061830.1:10777141-10782141 GCF_019202785.1 Penaeus chinensis
CATCATCATCATCATCATCATCATCATCATCATCATCATCATCATCATCATCATCATCATCATCATCATCATCATCATCATCATCATCATCATCATCATCATCATCATCATCATCATCATCATCATCATCATCATCATCATCATCATCATCATCATCATCATCATCATCATCATCATCATCATCATCATCATCATCATCATCATCATCATCATCATCATCATCATCATCATCATCATCATCATCATCATCATCATCATCATCATCATCATCATCATCATCATCATCATCATCATCATCATCATCATCATCATCATCATCATCATCATCATCATCATCATCATCATCATCATCATCATCATCATCATCATCATCATCATCATCATCATCATCATCATCATCATCATCATCATCATCATCATCATCATCATCATCATCATCATCATCATCATCATCATCATCATCATCATCATCATCATCATCATCATCATCATCATCATCATCATCATCATCATCATCATCATCATCATCATCATCATCATCATCATCATCATCATCATCATCATCATCATCATCATCATCATCATCATCATCATCATCATCATCATCATCATCATCATCATCATCATCATCATCATCATCATCATCATCATCATCATCATCATCATCATCATCATCATCATCATCATCATCATCATCATCATCATCATCATCATCATCATCATCATCATCATCATCATCATCATCATCATCATCATCATCATCATCATCATCATCATCATCATCATCATCATCATCATCATCATCATCATCATCATCATCATCATCATCATCATCATCATCATCATCATCATCATCATCATCATCATCATCATCATCATCATCATCATCATCATCATCATCATCATCATCATCATCATCATCATCATCATCATCATCATCATCATCATCATCATCATCATCATCATCATCATCATCATCATCATCATCATCATCATCATCATCATCATCATCATCATCATCATCATCATCATCATCATCATCATCATCATCATCATCATCATCATCATCATCATCATCATCATCATCATCATCATCATCATCATCATCATCATCATCATCATCATCATCATCATCATCATCATCATCATCATCATCATCATCATCATCATCATCATCATCATCATCATCATCATCATCATCATCATCATCATCATCACCATCATTATCATCATCATCATCATCATCATCATCATCATCATCATCATTATCAACATCATCATTATCATTTTCAGTATCATCATTATTATTATAGTTATCATGTTATTATCATTACTATAACTGTTATTATCATCATCATTATGATGACGATGATAACTATGACGATGATTATATTTACTATTGATGTTACTATTACTCATACTATCACTATAATATCAAACTCGTATAAAGAAACCATAACACAGCAACACTGTTTCAGAGACATTCTTGTGGCCTCTCCCGAACGCCCTTCCAAACTTTTCAAAAGAGTACATTGAATCTTTACCAAGACTTCAGTTTTTTTTCCCATTCTCTTTTTCCTCTTTTCTCTCATCCGGCCTTTTTCTGTATCCCTGTCTATCTGTTTCTCTGTCTGTCTGTCACTGTCAGTTCGTATGTTTGCCGTCCTCTTTCTATCTCTCTTCGTCGGTCTATCTAGCTATTTGTCTATCTGTCTGTCTGTCTATCTATCTATCTATCTATCTCATGTAGGATAATAATAGTAAAAACAATAATAATATGAAATATTATTTGCCTTTCATTATCTTTGATAATAACTATAATAATAATAATAATAATAATAATAATAATAATAATAATAATAATAATGATAATGATGATGATAGTGATGATGATGATGATGATGATGATGATGATGATGATGATGATGATGATGATGAGGATGATGATGATGATGATGATGATAATAATAATAATAATAATGATAATAATGAATTATGATAATGATAATAATAATAGTAATAAAAACTATGATTATATAAATAATGATTATAATAACAATATTAATAAAATAATCATAAAAAGAATAATAATGATAATGATAATAACCCCCTCTCACTCCCAAATTTTCCTCAAATTCCCTCCACTCCTATAGCCTATATCCTCCCTCCTCTTCCTCCCTCCCTCACTCCCTACCTCCCTCGCTCCCTTCTCCCTTCCCCCCCCCCCCCCCCCCGTTTCATTTCCCCTTTCTCTTTCTCTCTCTGAGGTCACTCTCCTTATCTCCTTCCTCGTTTCTACTTCCCCCCTAAGCTCTCTTCTCCTCGCTCTCTCCTTCTTCCCTCTTTCTTCTCCTCTTTGCTTCCCCGCCTATTTTCCTTCTTCATCTCTCTCTCGGAGACTCCTGTATATAGTGCAAGAACATGGTGTTGTGTATTTGCCTCGGATAGTGAGATGATGATGGTGATGATGTTGGGGATTATGATGGTGATGATGATTATGATGATGATAATGATGATGATGGTGATGATAATGATAATCATGATGAAGATGATAATCATGATGGTGATAATAATTATAATGTTATATAATAAAATGATAATAAAAAAAGTAATGATAATAATGATGTTATAATAATGTTATAATAAAATAACAATGTCTATATATGTATATATGTGTGTGTATGTATATATATATATATATATATATATATATATATACATATATATCTATATATACATATATATGCATATATATATATATATATATATATATATATATATATACATATATATATATATATATATATATATATATATATATATATATATATATATATATGTGTGTGTGTGTGTGTGTTCGTGTGTGTGTGTGTGTGTGTGTGTGTGTGTAGTTGTTTAGGTAATAATTGTTGGTGGCTCTACACCGACCATCATATCTACAATTGACTCACTCACTACCGTATCTAGGTTTGACTTACCAATATATGCAAATCCGCGCGCGTGCGTGTTTATCCCACACACGCACAGCACTAACACATGTAAGCACGCTCACAAACAGAAACAAACTTACACACACATACAACACGCATATACATACACACACATACGTATACACACACATGCATACACACACATACGTATACACACACATGCATACACATAAACACACACACATACAAATACACATATTAACATATTACATATTAACACACATACATACACATACGTCAACATACACAATCACACACTCACAATACACACATACATATACAAACTTCGTATGTGTATACATATTTCTTACTTATTTTATTATTATTGTTATTTTTTACCAGTAAACAACAAATAAGAAAACATCCTCCACATTTAACAAAAACTCAAAACGCTTCACCTCCGGAAGATGTTCATCGCCCTGAAGTTCCTGCACCCTTCGGCGAGGTCCCCCGCCTTGGGAACTACGCGAGCTTCCTGGGCTGAAGCTGCTCCCGCGGGCTGCTGCGCTTCAGACGCCTCAGGGCTTGCATGATTCGACGCGTGATTCGATTCGCACAATAAATACTCACTGAGTTATGTTTTTGGTTTTGTGTTAAATGCGTGTACGTATGTGTACAACTGATGCATGGTTCATTTTGTTCACTAATTATATATATAACTGTATTTTGCAGAAATCATATTTTATTTTCCTTATTGCGATGAGTTCGGTGAATACACGGATGACGATTGCAGATTCTGTCCCGCCAATAAGGTTAAGAACCACCGTATGTTAATATTAATAATGTTAATAATAATTAATAATGATAAAAGTAACAAAAACAATGGTAATAATATTAATAATAATAACAACAACAACAATAATGATAACATTGATAACAATAATAATTTCAATAATAATAATGGCAAATTGATTAACATGGATGTGTAGAACGTGAAGAAAATTAAATGACTTCACGTTCGGAGTCACTTGGGATATGAGTCAAACGTAAGATACTTATTTCACTTACAAAAAGAAGAAAATAAATGGACGAACAGACGAGACACACGCAGAATGTAAATATTTATTAATTGATTGATTCTTTTTCTATCGCGTCAACATCTAAGGTCATTAGCGGGGTATTCAAAATACTGCGATGTGGTGGGGCATTTAGGTGAAGCACCCATGTATAGCATTATGATAGAGTATTGTGGCGTAAACAAGAGTTAACGATTATGATAAGTGGACAGAAAACTATGAAGAAAAGAAGCAAAAGGAAAGGGGGAGAATAAAAGACCTTGCAAAATTGGTTGATGCGAGGGCTGAGGTCCAAGGCAGGAGTGATCTACTTTGGGCTTCAGTCTCCGTCTCCTAAGGCCCTCCACGAAAAAAAAAAAAACGAAAAAAAAAAAAACGAGTAAGGGATTGAGAGGGGGTGGGGATTAGAGCAGAAACAAAGCGATCATAATTATAATACCGAGAATAATAATAGTTACAATATAGATTATAATAACATTATAATGAATAATAGTGATGATCCTACTGCTACTGCTAAAAATAATGATAATAAAACAGTAATGATAAACTAATAATAATAATATTAATTACACTGCTTCACTTTTCGGTAAGTTATTTGATATAATTCTGCTATCAAAGTAACCACCAAATATGTACACGAGAGTGTATCCCGGCTCTTTCTTTTATTTTAATTTATTCTGTGTGTGTGTAATAATAATAATCGGTTTATTGATTCTCATGCAGCCAGGGGCTAGAAATATACATTGAATATACACAGATAAAGAGACGAGCTATATATACATAAACACACATAAACTTCAAAATAAACTAACAACCTATGGCAATATAACAAAAGAAGCAAAATACAAAATAACAATAGACAAGTGCAAGTACAAGTAAGCTAGAACTGCTGTACCAGTAGTAGTAGACTAATACTCGTACAAGAGCTGGCGGGAGGGAAGGTCCATTGACTAGTACTCGTTGATAAGTCGGACTAGAGTGGGTATTGTGCACC
>NC_061830.1:10794641-10797141 GCF_019202785.1 Penaeus chinensis
ATTGACTAGGGTACATTGATAGGAAATAGATTAATGAAATCATATGTAACCTTATAACGCTACAGTTTCGGAATGTGGAGATTGGCGAGATATCTGCTTCAATTAAGAGCAACAATAATTGGATGACATTTTTAGGATCGACTTGGATAAAGTTTAACTAATGCAGATATGGATTTCGACATTATCATCAATACGATTTTGAATTTTCGTGACTTTTATTACCTTGGCTATTAATATCAATGTGGATGTTATTATCAAGGCAATTGTCATGACTTTGCGCCATCTGTAACGGAGAATGACCTGTGGTTCAATCGAGGTTATTTCTTACCCTGTGAAATTTATATCATGAGACTGCAGAACAAAGTGTGTGGGAAGTATCAATTATTTGAGATGAAATGTTCATTATTTAGACTGACATATGTAAAGCTAACGCACAATTTATATGGATTTAAAAAGGTTCTCAGTAGTCGAGCTTAGTATATTCATGCTTCACATCAGATATAACTTGTACATAAAAGTCTTCAGTATTCATGATGCTTCCTTTGGACTCCTATCGTGGTACCAGCTGCCAATCACCGTGCAATATAACGCAGAACAATGCAAGAGCGCAGAAGGACCAAGCGTTCAGGAGGACATCGGGAAGTTGAGCAAGCAATTCGCGCAATGCAGGATTTGCAACAAGCGTTTGTCTCTCGCCACCCACCCGCAGCTGTCATCTAGTGTGTGTCATCCACGCCTTTATCTTCGAAGCAGACTGAAAGCTAATCATGTGATCAGTTATGCTTGTCAGATTCTCATACAACATTGTTAACAGCGCCAGTACATACGGCAATGTTACTACTAATGAATATATATATATATATAGATATACATATACAGTATATATGATATTATTAATGTTGCTTTTATTGGTAATTTTCGTCGTCGTCATTAGTATAGTAACCAAGATATATCCATATGTTATTATTTACATATGCATGCTTATGTTAGTCTATCTATCTAGCGTTATACGCTAGATATCTATTTAAATATTCTTTTTATTTCTTTATCTTTACGCATTTGATTATTCTTTTATTTATTTTTGCTTATATCTATTTATTTATTTATTCTTATCTTTACTTGAGTTCCCAAGGACTCTAAGGAAGACACAGATTTAGGTTTATCTGGCAGAGAGCCAAGGTAGCTTTTGAGCAACTACAAGATTACAAAAACAGTCTGACCTATCACCAAAAAGCGAAAGATAGAACCGTTTTGCGAAATATCGAGAAAACATAAATTGAAAAATACTATACTTTGATATGAAAAAATAAGTTCCCATGAAAGAACATGTGTTAAGGATGGAAAGAACTAAGGTTCTTGTATATGTCATTATATCGACTGTTTTGAATAGCAATAGAAGACATTCACGTTAATAAAGAAAACGGATTGTCATTAATATTACGAAGCTCAGAGATAGAATAAAGATTTCTTAATGCCCACTCAAAGCTAAGAGGTTGAGGAACCAGATGTAGAGTCAGGAAATATTTCTATGTAATTTCTCGTTGTAATATTTATTATCATCATCCATTATTGGGTAGACTGCACTAACGATTCGGGCTAGAACATTGCTAGTGAAAAAAAAAAAAAAAAAAAATCTTAGTTTTAACCGCCTCATTATTTCTGTTGTAGACTTACATTATTACTCGTTTATGCTTTATATATTTATTTTGAGACCATGATTGTTTTCATAGTATTTTACAGTTTCAGATCTTGTCCGCCAATGCCCACGCGGTATACTGTTTACGTAAAACGTGTGCATCTTAGTGTGAGAGAAGCGTACATTACGTACATTACGAAAAAACTTGAACTGATTACCTCCTAATGTTAATGAATTAATTTAGCAATGAATCTTGAAAGGAGAATTGAACTGTTATCTGAAGCCAAGACCTGAATATTTAGGTTTGTTTTACATCTACGTCAAGTTACATCGTCGCCCTCCTTACGCCAGTTCTGAAGCATGAAAAATAAAATGCAATCTGGAAGAAAACACAGTGTTACCCGGTAAAAAGAAAAAAAAAAAACAAAAAAAACATATATATGGAAATGAAATAATACATAAACATATATATGGAAATTAAATAAATATGCAGTCTAGAAGTGATACCCCGTACAAAATATAATACTACTAATAATAAAGATGAATAATTAAACAAACAATAAACAAGACTAAAAAAAAAAAAAAAAAAAAAAAAAAAGGGTTGGAAGAAAGCACGGTATTGCCCCGAAAAACTTTAGTTCGCACCGGAGGAGTAAGCGGGGATTATAAACATGAAATGTACTGGAGGCAACTACATTATACAGCGTAGGTAGTATTCAAATTAGTATTCTTATTTTTGTAATTGAGAGTATGCAGTTTAAGATTAAGATTAATGTGAGTAGTTGACGAGAAGCTGGATGGAGTGAAGACTTGTTTTAGAAAAAAACATTAAATTAGTAATGAGCCTAATTCTTCGGAATACAA
>NC_061830.1:10824641-10827141 GCF_019202785.1 Penaeus chinensis
TCTAACTTGATAGAAACAACACTCAAGTCCTATGTTTCCTTGATATTTCCAGGATAGCTAGAAACTAATCGGGCACACGAAGTTGACTTATCGGCCAATGAAAGGGAAGTACGGTATGCAAGATGCCAATAGCCATTAATGTTCGTACATGTAGTGGAAAGCTGTAGAGCATTCCCAGACTAGAGACCTATGTACTTGTATCCCTCATATACAGTATATGTATACTCTTTATGTTTTGATTTTTAATGTGATATTTATTATTTATTTTTACTGATAAGAGAGATTATATCTAGATATATTTTGAAATGTTTATAATATTTTAGCAACTTAATCCCACGAAGTATTCACCGCTAACGGCCTTAGCTGTTGACGCGGCAGATAATTTAAAATAATCAGTGAATATTGCATAAACAATAGATTCAATAAGGTCGTTGTTTTAGTGATCAGTAATGTAAATGGAATGTCATTTTGCTCGCAGACTATAGGCATACTTGCGGTGGCAATCGGCAAACAGGAGTACTGCAAGTTGAATATATTTGGTGTAGCCGATTTGAATGTTGTATTCCGTCTAATATGATACAGAACGTAGAATTAAATATAATTATTACCAGGACTCTTAGTTAACTGGATGAATGAAATCGGAAAACCGCAACAAAAGCGCACTTTTTTTCTTTCCGTGTGTGTGTAGGTGTGTGTGTGTGTGTGTGTGTGTGTGTGTGTGTGTGTGTGTGTGTGTGTGTGTGTGTGTGAGAGTGTGGTGTGTGTGTGTGTGTGTGTGTGTGTGTGTGTGTGTGTGTGTGTGTGGTGTGTGTGTATGTGTGTGTGTGTGTGTGTGTGTGTGTGTGTGGTGTGTGTGTGGTGTGTGTGTGTGTGTGTGTGTGTGTGTGTGTGGTGTGTGTGTGTGTGTGTGTGTGTGTGTGTGTGTGTGTGTGTGTGTGTGTGTGTGTGTGTGTGAACATGCATCTGGGTTTGTAAAAAAAATGTAAACCGGAAAATTAAATCGATTATTTATAGCAATAGACAAAGCATTTACATAAATTGTAGAAGAGTAACCTGTTGAAACCAAATTAAAGTGAACTTCATAGTTATGTCAACTTATTATTAATGTGAGGACAATACTATATAGAGAGTTTAAAATCAAAGACAAAACCAGTTATGATGAAAGTTTTTGCATGTCTTTATTTATGTACCATTATCTACAAGCTCAGTGCCTAATTATCCTTATACAATAAAAAAAAAAAAAGAGAGAATATGAAAGTAAAATTTCTCGATTTCTATTCATTTTCTATTTTCTATAATTTTAATACTTAATTTCCCTCACAAAATGACAAAAAAAAAAAAAAAACACCAGGAAGTGACCTAACCTAACGTATCACAACGTAACTTAACCTTAATTACTTAAAATCCTACGAACAAAATCACGATGAGCAGACACTAAGACGTTCCCAGGGTGTTGTCAGATGGCCCAGATTTATCAAGAGGGATTTGGACAACATCAAGGTTTTATTGCAAGTTTACGAGGTCGTTGGCCAGCGGGGTGTGTGGTGCGGGGAGCAAAGAAGGCATCAGCTCTTCCAGACGTCCTCGCGAGTAAGAGTTACAAAAAAAAAGTCTTCTCCGGGAGACTTAGAGTACTGCGGTGGAACTTGTCTCGTTTGTAAGTGAAGCGGCAGTTTTCTGGGTTGCAGGTTTTAAGTGCTTGATGAAGATCGTGTGCAATCTTCACAGTAGACGGTCCTGCAGAGGAAAAAGCTCCCTTTAAAGAACTGCAGAGCCGCGGAATAGAAACGCAGAAAATGATAGCTGCTTATGTATTCTTATTTATTTTCATATATATATATATATATATATATAAATATATGAATATATATATATATATATATATATATATATATATATATATGTATGTACACACACATATACACGCAAACAAACACAAACACACACATGTGTGTGTGTGTATATATATATATATATATATATATATATATATATATATATATATATATATATGTATGTACACACACATATACACGCAAACAAACACAAACACACACAATGAATAGAAATCGAGAAATTTTACTTTCATATTCTCTCTTTTTTTTTTTTTATTGTATAAGGATAATTAGGCACTGAGCTTGTAGATAATGGTACATAAATAAAGACATGCAAAAACTTTCATCATAACTGGTTTTGTCTTTGATTTTAAACTCTCTATATAGTATTGTCCTCACATTAATAATAAGTTGACATAACTATGAAGTTCACTTTAATTTGGTTTCAACAGGTTACTCTTCTACAATTTATGTAAATGCTTTGTCTATTGCTATAAATAATCGATTTAATTTTCCGGTTTACATTTTTTTTACAAACACACATGCATGTTCACACACACACACACACACACACACACACACACACACACACACACACACACACACACACACACACACACACCACACACACACACACACACACACACACACACACCACACACACA
>NC_061830.1:10837141-10839641 GCF_019202785.1 Penaeus chinensis
TGCACCTGTTGCTGTATGGGTCAGATTCTCTATATTTCATAATAGCGCAAATGATGAACTACAGAGACCTCTGTTTTAAAATGGGGAATACTTTCCTTATCAAAAAAAAAAAAAAAAAAAAAAAAATCCCACTGTTGTGGGCTGAGGAACAAACACGGGAATTCGGCCTAGAAACTGTTCATTCTTTAGACGCAAATTATTGATTTCTAACTGAAGGTCTGTCAACTTGCCATGTAAATCGTCCACTATTGTCGTGTCCACAAATGAGCCAATTACAAGAAGTTCCTCCAAAAGCGTCGTAATGAATGCTGGGGAGGACCGGTTAGAACTAGATTCTTGGCCTGCAGATGGTTATGAATTATGAATATTCCTCCTTGTTCTGGGCATAATGAACTGATAGGGCAGATCTCAAAACTACGAAAAGAAAGTACAATCGTGGATCACCGGTAAGCTAAAGTTCAGATAAAAAGGCCAATAAAACATTTGAAAAGTTAAACAAGACAATAAAACTTTTGAAAAAGTTAAAGAAGTCAATAAAACATTTGAAAAGTTAAATAAGATAATCATGTAAAATTGAAGAGGTGCACACAGTAAAAGATTACACACAGAAAGCCAAATAAAACACCGAAAACACGGTAAAATAATATAAACTCAAATCCCCAAAACGGTAACAAATGACACTAAAATGAATAATAAATACAAAACAGTAAAATTAAAGTTAAAAAGCTCATTATATTTTTTCTAAAAATATAGGACAGTAAAAAGATGCTAGGAATTAAGTACAATTGTTAGTAAATGACTATACACTAAAAGCTCAGGAAAATACAGAGAAAGCAGTAAAAGGGAGAAAATTAATGGAATAATAAAATCACAAACTAAACACATAAGGAACACTAAGAACACAAAGTAGTAAAATTAGCACAGCAAAATCACAGCCTAATACATGTGGAGACAAGATATATACAGCATGGAATTAAATCATAAAAAACATTAAAGGAAGGGCAACAGACACAGGTGAAGGCCGGTGCAAAGAAAACGAGTTTCAAAACAAACCAGACATATCTTAATTACAAATGAACTGATAAACTAAGCTGCTTTCTACAATCAATCCCTCCGCTGCCACCATGAAATACATGGCTGTAGTGAACTGTAATGCCCTGGGTAGTGGTAGCGGGCGTGCCAGGGTGTAGGGCTGCATTACTGCCAACCTTAGATTTTAGATTGTGATTGTGTCCCCAAGTCTAATGCATAGGTGCATGTATACATACATACATATATAAATTAATGTATATTCATATATATTTATATATAATTATGTATGTTTTTATGTATATACATACATTTATATACACATATATGTGTATTTATGTTTATATATACATATGTTCATATATATATGTATACATATACATACATATACGTGTATGTTTTAATGTAAATATTTTAATGTATATATATATACATTAAAAAAAAAAAAAAAATATATATATATACATTAAAAAAAAAAAAAAAAATATATATATATATATATGTATATATATATATATATATATATATATATATGCATATATATATATATATATATATATATATATATATATATATATATATGCATATATATCTATACCTTTATATATTATTTATATATATATATATATATATATATATATATATATATATATATATATGCATATATATCTATACCTTTATATATTATTTATATATATATATATATATATATATATATATATATATATGCATATATATCTATACCTTTATATATTATTTATATATATATATATATATATATATGTATATATATAAATGTATGTATGTATATATATACATACATATATATATATATATATATATATATATTATATATAAAGGTATACATATATATGCATATATATATATATATATATATATATATATATATATATATATACATATATATATATATATATATATATATATATATGTATATATATGTATATATATATATATATGTATATATATGTATATATATGTATATATATGTATATATATGTATATATATGTATATATATATATATGTATATGTATATATATATATATATATATATATATATATATATATATATATATATATAATGAACATCGACTACAAAAAAGAAAAAAAAAAGATAAAAATAACGCTGAAAGGAATTATAGTTATTATATAATATAATTTACTAGCCATGTCCCCAAGCTGTCTAGTTCCCCCTCTATTTAAAGAATTAGTCTGTGTCTGATAGATTATTCTTGTCACTCCGAGACTGATAATCCATTAGCTAATTGGATTTCCTCATCGACCGGCTTTAATTCCATACTAAATGAAATCAATATGACACCTTGTGTATCTGGAAATAACTGAACTCATCAGAAACAGTCTAGTCTCGGTATTTTCTGGTGTATCTATCTGTCTGTTTCTCTCTGTCTTTCTGTTTTTCTCTCTGTTTCTGTCTGTCTCTGTTTTTCT
>NC_061830.1:10854641-10857141 GCF_019202785.1 Penaeus chinensis
AGAACTACAGTGAGAGAGAGAAACCACGTGTCATTTCATGACCAAGGAAAGGAATATAGAATCATAAATGTATATATTACCAAAAGTGTATAAATCATATGTTGTCTATGTATATTTCTAAAGAATTCAATAAGACACTTGTTTGTATATTTGTGTTGTTTGTCTCAGCCCAACTCCTCCTGAATATTTAATCCAGGCCTCCCTTTTCTAAGGTATCATGTGTGTTTATGCAAATAATAAAAATAAAAAAACACATATTGAATAAAAAAAAGATTACAAGAAAGTTTTTAAGGCTATTTTAGACATACTACAGAAGCGCAAAGTAGAGAAATTGGTTTTTGATTTTGAAGCTGCTGTATGGTCGGCTGTCAGGACATTACTCCCGATGGCAAAATTGCAAGGATTCTCGTTCCATTGGAATCAAGCCATTTGGAGAACAATCCAAGAAATAGGACTGGCTGCACCATACATGAATCATCGCCCAACTAAGGATTTCATAAGGCAGCTCATGGCACTTCCTTTCCTCCCTGAAGAACACATAAAAACAACATTTGAACAGATTGAATTACGAGTGCCTCCTGGACCACTTCAAATTCTAATGGAATATATTAAAGAAACTTGGATCAATGGATTCTGGGCGCCAAGTGACTGGACTGTATTCGGGCAGAGTATCCGGACTAACAATGACGTAGAGGGATACCACAGAAAGTTGAATGGTATGGCAGGCAGCTCTCATATTCCATTTTATGTTCTAGTGCCATTACTGTACAAAGAAGCAAAAAATGTAACTGTAGAGGTCCGTCTTGTCAAGGATGGTAAACACACACGTCGCCAGCGCCGTCAGTTTAGAACAGTCCAAGGCAAAATATTTGCCCTATGGAAACGGTATGAAGACCATGAAATAACCACCAATCACCTCTTTAAAGCATGTTCGAAGTTATGTAAAAAATAATATGATTCCCTTATATGTGTTGTACGACTAGGATTTGTACAGTTTGTATGAACCATATACATTCTGGTTATGTAGCTATTTCTGTGTTAAATATATTTTCTTTTATCAACATGTCTTACTGTAATTATTTCCTATTAATGCAAGCAGGAAAGAATACCAGTTTTCATTAAAAATACTTTCTAATGATGGCCGAAGTGATTAGGGTGGTTGGTCTGAGTCGGCCGAAGTGACTAGGGGTTGGTGCCGTAGTGACTCATGTTGGGGCCGAAGTGACTGGGGCCGTAGTGGTTGAGCGCCGTAGTGACTGGCATTCTATATGATATACATATATATATATGATATGTATACATAATGTAGGAGTATGTATGCATATATATATATATATATATATATATATATATATATATATATATGTACATATATATATATAGCATATACATATATATATATATATATATATATATATATATATATATATATATATATATATATATATATATGCATATATATATACATATATATATATATATATATATATATATATATATATATATATATATATATATATATAATATATATAAATATATATATATGTATATATATAAGCATATATATATATATATATATATATATATATATATATATATATAAGCATATATATATATATAAGCATATATATATATATATATATATATATATATATATATATATATATATATATAAAGAGAAAGGCAGGGAGGAAATATATACATAAATATATATACACATATATATATATATATATACATATATATGCATATATATTATATATATATCGAAATATATATATACACACACACACACACATATATATATATATATATATATATATATATATATATATATGTATATATATATATATATATATATATATATATATATATATATATATATGCATTTATATATATATGTATATATATTAATATATAAATACATACGCATAAATATATATACATGATTACTTACATACATATACATCATATATGACACACACACACAAACACACACACACAGGCACACGCATATGTGTGTGTGTGTGTGTGTGTGTGTGTGTGTGTGTGTGTGTGTGTGTGTGTGTGTGTGTGTGTGTGTGTGTGTGTGTGTGTGTGTGTGCGTAGTTGTACATAATGTAGGAGTATGTATGCATATCATATGCATAGGAGCATATGTAAAGGAGTATGTTTGCATGTGCATGTACACGAAAATGAACAACTGCGTACTACTTTGGCCATTTGTGGGTGAACAACTATGTCTGCACTAGGCGTACATACATAATCACACATATATGCACTTCTAATACTCAAGCCCATGCTCACGGGAGTATACCCTGGTGTAGTGAGCAGGCCCGCGCGTTGCTGCTCATAGATCCACACTCGACAGGGCCAACACTACTGGGGCTTACCAGTGGCATCCCGGTTAAACTATTCCCCCTCCCACCAAGATACACCTAGGACAAAGCTCCAGCCTCTCGGTAGAAACTAAACTGCTTATGCAAAAACTTAGGGTCAT
>NC_061830.1:10937141-10942141 GCF_019202785.1 Penaeus chinensis
TCTTAGTTGTTTGGGGAAACTTATAATTAAGATGTTGTAAAGAGAAAAACAGTTTTATATCATTATCTTTTAGTGATATAAAGTAACGTGTATTTTTTTTTTTTTTTTTTTTTTGTCTTTTTATTCTGGTTATCATTATCATCATTCTCATCTTTATAAGCATAACCATCTTTAGTACCAGTTATCGTCACATCATCGTTACCAGTAATTTGAAATCCTTGATACTTTATCATAATCTCTCTCTTATATATATATATATATATATATATATATATGTATATATATATATATATATATATATATATATATATATATATATATATATCCTCTCTCTCTTTAATACACTGCGTTCTCAAATAAGATATAACTAGTAATTAAGACCAGAAAAGTTCCCTTCTCTCTCTCTCTCTCTCTCTCTCTCTCTCTCACTCTCTCTCTCTCTCTCTCTCTCTCTCCCTCTCTCTCTCTCTCTCTCTCTCTCTCTCTCTCTCTCTCTCTCTCTCTCATACAATGCGTTCCCAAGTTCCTAGCGTAAGTATAGAGGAAATTCAAAAGTTTCCCGATTACAGTCGGTATGAGCTTTTGATAAAAAGGTACTACTGTACTGGAAATATATATATAAGATAATTCCTAAGTGTAGGGTACATATAAAAACGGTTTATAGACACACATAAGCATACACACAGACACAAACACATACACAGATGCGCACACACACCCACACGCAGAAGCAAACCCAAAGAGAAATAGATATATATGTATGTAATGAAAAAGAAAAGGGAGACTCTCTGCACTGACAAAACATACAAGACCTTATTAACGTGTTAGAGGGACGCACAAGTATATTTAAACTGAAGCGTAAATAAAACCAGTTCTCAGGTGGCCCAAATTCCCCAACGAGCATAGATGAAAATTCAGGCAACCATTTTCTTAATTCGTTTCTAAATTCCAGAGATACCACGAGGCAGAGGATAGCGATTTTCCGCAATTTGAATATGTGTCACCTTTTCGCTTTGTGTGTCGTGCTAAGACGGAAAATGAGAATTGTTTTGCTCACATTCGACAGTAATAATTATGATAACAATGATAAATTATAATAAATATTAGAACAACTGTAACGGCAAAAACGAAACAAAAATTATGTTTGTTGTGATGAAGGATATCTGGTTTAATAAAATCGAGATCCCGTAAAAAATGTAAAAGGAATAAAGAAAAAGGAATAATAATAATAATAATAATAATAATAATAATAATAATAATAATAATAATAATAATAAGAAGAAGAAGAAGAAGAAGAAGAAGAAAAAGTAAAAAAAAAAAATAATAATAATAATAATATATATATATATATCTATCTATCTATCTATCTATATATATATATATATATATATATATATATATATATATATATATATATATATATATAAAGGCAATTTGCAGGGAAAACTAACGAATTGGACATGGGGATAATAATGATGGTGGTGATGATTTGTTTGTTTTGTTCTAATTAATTCTTGTGTTACATCCTCTCATTGTTAGTATTTTTTCCAAATACCATATGCATGTACATAACGCATCATAATCCTCATTAATAATCTGACACCACTTATGGAATAAAGCAAATACAATTCGCCCTGAAATAAAATACCGTAAAGGCACACAGACCCAAAACAGCCGGCCACAGAGAAATGAAAATGGTCCGCGACTACAATGGACATAGAGTGAGCTTTTAACAAAAAGGGATAAATGTAGTGTACAGGCATGTGCACTGTGTTGCTTTCGATGAAGGGTGGACGGAAGGGAAGATAAATACTGGAAAGGCAAAAGCATGTGTGTGTGTGTGTGTGTGTGAGTGTGTGTGTGTGTGTGTGTGTGTGTGTGTTTGTGTGTTTGTGTGTGTGTGTGTGTGTGTGTGTGTGTGTGTGTGTGTGTGTGTGTGTGTGTGTGTGTGTGTGTGTGTGTGTGTGTGTGTGTGTGTGTTTGTGTGTTTGTGTGTGTGTGTGTGTGTGTGTGTGTGTGTGTGTGTGTGTGTGTGTTTGTGTGTGTGTGTGTGTGTGTGTGTGTGTGTGTGTGTGTGTGTGTGTTTGCTTATAGACGCGTGTAAATACTAATTATTCTATGAAAAGAGATTAAATTTTCATTACTGGAATGTCAACAAGGGCGTGCAGTTCTTCAGGCGGGCCTAAAGGTTTTGCTGTACCCAATTTATTAAGAAAAATTAACAGTAAATGCGACCCATGTTGACATACCTCAATGTAGACGTGGTGGGGATATGGCGAGATTATCCGCGATGATTACCCAGTTGCTTATGCCATAAAGTTGAGGACTTCGGGGAACAAAGCACACAGACAAGCAAATAATCAAGAAATTATAATATATTAATGATGAAGTTTATTTAAGAAATGTCACTTTAGATATAGATACATTCTACAGATTTCGCTCATATTTTTTTTTTTTTTTTTTCTCTCTCGCAAACTTACGGTTCTCTTAGCATTTGCTTTTAGTTCTCGGCTTTTTACATCTCTCTTCATCCTCTGCTTCTTTCATCTCCTTCCTCCTAATTATCTCTCCTCCACCAGTGTCTTTGTTCTTCTTCCTTACCTCTTTCTACCTTTCTCTTCCTCTGCCTCTATGCCTTCTCTCTCAACCTCTCGCTTCGTATCTTTCTCTCTTTGTTCTGTCATTCTACTTTCTTCCATTTTACTCTATGTAGTCAATTTATATACACTGCTCCTTTTCTTCTATTCTCCTTCCTCTACCTCTCTACTTTTCATCCATTATTCCTCTCTCTCTACTATTCTACCATTCTAATATTTTTCTCATCTATCTTTCATATACTTTACCTCACTGTTCTTCTTCTACCTCTGACTCTTTAATTAATTATCTTTCTGGACTGCTATTACCTATATTTTCCTTTTTTTCTATTATTTTGATCTTCTCCCACGTATTTTTTCTTTCTCTAGCCTCTCTCCCTCCTTTTATCTCATGCTTCTCTTCCTTCCTCTATTTTGTCCCTCTGCTTCTCTTCTTTCCTTTATGTCTGCCTTTCCTTCTCCCTTTCCCTTGCCTCTCTCTCTCCTCGTTACATCCTTTGTTCCTACCTGTCTTCCCTCTTCCTCTCTCTCCTCTTTCCTCTCTGTTTTACCATTCTTCTCTTCTCTCCCTTTAACCTGACTTCCCTACTTCTCCACTTCCTCTTCTTTTATTCCCTTCTCTCCTCCTTCCCTTTCTTGATTATCCTTCTCCTCTCTCCTGTATATCTGACTTTCCTCTTCCTCCTTTCTCTCATTTCCCCCTTCTTTTTCGTCCTTTTTTCCTTCTCTTCCCTCCTGTCTACCTGCCTTTGCTCCTTCTCCCTCTCCCCTCCTTTAACTGCTCTCCTCTCCTGTTTCTCTCATTCTCTCCTCGAACTAATTTGTTTTTCCTTTACTTTTCAAGTCGTCCTCATCGCCACCTGTTTTGTTTCCAATTTGGTTCCGGCGCAGTTTCATTATTTCCTCGGAATTTAGGTTTCCCTTCATTTCTCAAACTCTAAATTTGGATGGGTTTGGTGAGGCCGTTCTGCATTTCTGTCTGTGTCTGTATCTCTGTCTGTTTCTGTATCTCTGCCTGTTTCTGTATCTCTGCCTGTGTCTGTATCTCTGTCTGTGTCTGTATCTCTGTCTGTGTCTGTATCTCTGTCTGTGTCTGTATCTCTGTCTGTGTCTGTATCTCTGTCTGTGTCTGTATCTCTATCTGTGTCTGTATCTCTGTCTGTGTCTGTATCTCTGTCTGTGTCTGTATCTCTGTCTGTGTCTGTATCTCTGTCTGTGTCTGTATCTCTGTCTGTGTCTGTATCTCTGCCTGTGTCTGTATCTCTGTCTGTGTCTGTATCTCTGCCTGTGTCTGTATCTCTGTCTGTGTCTGCATCTCTGTCTGTGTCTGTATCTCTGCCTGTGTATGTATCTCTGTCTGTGTCTGTATCTCTGTCTGTGTCTGTATCTCTGCCTGTGTCTGTATCTCTGTCTGTGTCTGTATCTCTGTCTGTGTCTGTATCTCTGCCTGTATCTGTATCTCTGTCTGTGTCTGTATCTCTGCCTGTGTCTGTATCTCTGTCTGTGTCTGCATCTCTGTCTGTGTCTGTATCTCTGCCTGTGTATGTATCTCTGTCTGTGTCTGTATCTCTGTCTGTGTCTGTATCTCTGCCTGTGTCTGTATCTCTGCCTGTGTCTGTATCTCTGTCTGTGTCTGTATCTCTGCCTGTGTCTGTATCTCTGTCTGTGTCTGTATCTCTGTCTGTTTCTGTATCTCTGCCTGTGTCTGTATCTCTGCCTTTGTCTGTATCTCTGTCTGTTTCTGTATCTCTGTCTGTGTCTGTATCTCTGTCTGTGTCTGTATCTCTGCCTGTGTCTGTATCTCTGTCTGTGTCTGTATCTCTGCCTGTGTCTGTATCTCTGTCTGTGTCTGTATCTCTGCCTGTGTCTGTATCTCTGTCTGTGTCTGTATCTCTGTCTGTGTCTGTATCTCTGTCTGTGTCTGTATCTCTGTCTGTGTCTGTATCTCAGTCTGTGTCTGTATCTCTGTCTGTTTCTGTATCTCTGTCTGTGTCTGTATCTCTGTCTGTGTCTGTATCTCTGTCTGTGTCTGTATCTCTGTCTGTGTCTGTATCTCTGTCTGTGTCTGTATCTCTGTCTGTGTCTGTATCTCTGTCTGTGTCTGTATCTCTGTCTGTGTCTGTATCTCTGTCTGTGTCTGTATCTCTGTCTGTGTCTGTATCTCTGTCTGTGTCTGTATCTCTGCCTGTGTCTGTATCTCTGCATGTGTCTGTATCTCTGTCTGTTTCTGTATCTCTGTCTGTGTCTGTATCTCTGTCTGTGTCTGTATCTCTGTCTGTGTCTGTATCTCTGTCTGTGTCTGTAACTCTGTCTGTGTCTGTATCTCTGCCTGTGTCTGTATCTCTGCCTGTGTCTGTACCTCTGTCTGTGTCTGTATCTCTGTCTGTTTCTGTATCTCTGCCTGTG
>NC_061830.1:10984641-10987141 GCF_019202785.1 Penaeus chinensis
TATAAATAAAATAAATTAATAAATTAATAAATATATACAAACATATATACATATACATATATATATATATATATATATATATATATATATATATATATATATATATCTACATATGTATATATATATATATATATATATACATTTATATATATTTATATATATGTATGTATGTATGTATATATATTTCTATCTATCTATTTGTCTACCTATCTGTCTATCTATATATGCAGACACACACACACAAATGTGTGCGTGGGTGTGGGTGTGGGTGTGTGTATGTACATTATATATACACACACATATTTTTTTTCATTATTACCATTATTCATTTACCTTTATCTATCTTTGTGTTATAGGTGTAAATGCATTTCCACCATATTTGCTTTAATTCTGAAATATGACAAGGAATAACTATTTTTATAATTTTCAAAATATAACTATTTCGCTTCAAATAGCAAGCGAAATAGACTAGGTAAAGGTCAGGTAATTCACAAGATAAATGTTTATTTCCAAATAGAAAACTTTCACAACTCCATCAAAAGGGGAAGTAAGAGACAAGGCGAGGAATTGATCTCAGAGTTGACATCCAGCCTCAAGGCTTAATGGTCGGCAAATGGAGTTTCATTTTTCTCTTCCTTGCCTGACAACTCCTGGAAAAATACTCTTAGCTTGTTGAAATGTTTTCTTGCGATTTCGTTTTAGAGGGAAACGAATTTTGAAATGCGCAAAAGGGGGATTAATTAAAGTCACAGTTATTGGATTTCTCAAAAAGTATTAGAAATAATTGCAAAAATATTAATGTAAAAAAATATTTGTCATACAACACACACAAACGCGCACACACACACACACACGCGTATTTTTGACAAGTAAATACGGACTTCTTCCTAACTCTAAAAGATATTCCCTGTCGAATGCTATGAATAAAGTAACACATTTAAGTTATGATATTGCTTATAAATCTTCTTCAGAATACTTAATAATACAGGAAAAAGAATAGAACATGTTCAAGACCTCAACAGAGATATAGAAGAGACCCCTAATATTATTTGTTTTCTAGTTGGTTTCTTTTTCTGCTTAAAAAAAATAATGTGCTGAATATATACAGATGATTCTTATTCATTACCTTCCACTGATTCCGAAAAAGAGAAAAAATACTTTTATATCACGAAATATAATGAATCGCGTTAGTTATTTCCCAATACCTCTAGCTATGTTTATATTATCAACTTTCATATTAATTTCTTCACCTTTACCTTACTTCTGATCCTAGGCCACTTTGATCTGATGAAATGCCATATGCTGTTGTGGCCTTTGTCAAAAGTGGTTAAAAGACATTCTTTTTGCTGGAATTGATGTGTCACTAAAGCTCTGAGGATTAGGAATGTCAGATTGGAAAGGACATGTAAGATTTATTTTTGAGCATTATCACAAGCCTGTATTATACAAGTGTTTATATTTGATCCGGTGTTAAAGAGTGTATCCTCGAATCTTGAATCTTTTTTATAAGGCTCTCGGCGAGAAGAAACGCAGAATTTATGGCTCAATTAGTACAATTGAATTATGTAAAGAACATTTGTTTCTATATGGGCATTTGCTTTAATATAGTCGAAGGTACAGTCGAATGAAAATATGATAGATTTCTACATATTAAGAAAATTAAAAAATATCCTGATTTTGAACTCAAAGCTTACCTGAATACTCCGAACCTTTAGTCAAATTAATATACTCCGATTTGGAAATCAGCATCAGTTGGATTTTTAATATTGAAAGATGATGTGACTAAGAATCAACAATTTCATAATGCAAAATGCGAAGCGTCGTTTTAATTATTCTATTTCTGTTCAATGTACGAGTATATGAAGCAACACGATAGCGATCTCAATGTTGCAAATCTCATTAGTTCTCCAGTAGATGATTTGTGCAACGCAGACCTGCTTTTCTTTCTTTTAATCTATAATCATCACCATCGCCATTATCATCATCATCATCACCATTATTATAGTTATTTTTCGGCCAAAAATGCTCAGACACGGCCACAGAGCAACCCAGAGTCATTTCCTTTTTACTCGTCATCTCTCTCACATCTCCCGACAATAATTTCCTGCTCTTTCCTCTCTCCTCTTCCCTTCCTCTCCCCTCTAGACACTCTACCCTTTCCTTCTCTCCATCATCGTTTCCCATATTCTCTTTTCCTTACCCTTCCCACCCCCTGCTCTTTCCATTACCTCTTCCCCTTCCTTTCTTCTCCCCTTTCTCCTCTCCTTCCCTCCCCAGTTTCCATCTCCTCTTCCATTTCTCTCCTCTCTCCTCCTCTATCTTACTCATTCCCCTCTCATCGCCACTTACCCTTTGCCAATTATTTTACCCTTTTACTCCTCTCTCAGCCTTCTACTATTTCCCCTCTCCTTCGCTTTCCCTCTCTCTCCCTCTCCCCGTCTTTCCCTTACATCTTCTCTTTTCTCTCTCCTCCCTTCTCTCTCTTTCATCTCCACCCCCC
>NC_061830.1:11007141-11009641 GCF_019202785.1 Penaeus chinensis
TCTGCCTCTCTCTTTCTCTTTTTCTCTCTTTACCTCACCTCTCTCTCTCTCTCTCTCTCTCTCTCTCTCTCTCTCTCTCTCTCTCTCTCTCTCTCTCTCCGTCCTTCTCCCCCCCCCCCCCTTTCCTGCCTCTCTCTTTCTCTTTTTCTCTCCCTACCTCACCCCCCCCCCCCTCTCTCTCTCTCTCTCTCTCTCTCTCTCTCTCTCTCTCTCTCTCTCTCTCTCTCTCTGTCCTTTTCTCCCCCCCCCCTTTCCTGCCTCTCTTTCTCTCTCTTTTTCTCTCTCTACCTCCCCCTTCACTTTCTCTCTCTCTCTCTCTCTCTCTCTCTCTCTCTCTCTCTCTCTCTCTCTCTCTCTCTCTCTCTCTCTCTCTCTCTCTCTTTCTCTCTCTTTGTCCTTTTCTCCCCCCCCCCCTTATCTGCCTCTCTCTTTCTCTTTTTCTCTCTTTACCTCACCTCTCTCTCTCTCTCTCTCTCTCTCTCTCTCTCTCTCTCTCTCTCTCTCTCTCTCTCTCTCTCTCTCTCTCTCTGTCCTTTTCTCCCCCCCCCCCTTTCCTGCCTCTCTCTTTCTCTTTTTCTCTCCCTACCTCACCCCCTCCCCCCCTCTCTCTCTCTCTCTCTCTCTCTCTCTCTCTCTCTCTCTCTCTCTCTCTCTGTCCTTTTCTCTCCCCCCCCCCCCCTTTCCTGCCTCTCTTTCTCTCTCTTTTTCTCTCTCTACCTCCCCCTTCACTTTCTCTCTCTCTCTCTCTCTCTCTCTCTCTCTCTCTCTCTCTCTCTCTCTCTCTCTCTCTCTCTCTCTCTCTCTCTCTCTCTCTCTCTCTCTCTCTCTTTCTCTCTCTTTGTCCTTTTCTCCCCCCCCCCCCTTATCTGCCTCTCTCTTTCTCTTTTTCTCTCTTTACCTCACCTCTCTCTCTCTCTCTCTCTCTCTCTCTCTCTCTCTCTCTCTCTCTCTCTCTCTCTCTCTCTCTCTGTCCTTTTCTCCCCCCCCCCTTTCCTGCCTCTCTCCTTCTCTTTTTCTCTCCCTACCCCCCCCCCCCCTCTCTCTCTCTCTCTCTCTCTCTCTCTCTCTCCTCTCCTCTCCTATCTACACCCCATTACAAGATATTTATACGCTATTCCATATTTTTCCGGTGCGAAGATAATCTTTTAAAATGTTAACCGCCGTAGGATACGAGCTTATTAATATTCATGCGACCACCTATGTAATGAGCTACAAAATGGGAAAATATTTCGCCTTTAGCACCTGTCATAATCATCTAACCTCAGAGGCTGATGTAATAGATCTTTTGTTATGTTAATAACATTAATGATTATGATTTGCAGTCTACATTCTAATTCCAGACGTCCGCAGTTACCATGGGTTCTCCCTTCTCTCCAGCCCTGGCAAACCTGTTCATGGAGTACTTCGAGTCTGAGCTTCTCCCTTCCATCTCCCTTCGTCCGTTGGTTTGGCTGAGGTATGTCGATGACGACTTTGTTCTCTGGCTTCTCTGACTTTACCCTATTCTCAGATTTCCTGAACTCTCTCTCTCTCTCCTTCCATCCGTTTCGAGGTGAAATGGGAGGTTGGCAACAAGCTCCCGTTCTTGGACACATTTGTTCATCGATCTGCTGACCACTTCTCCGTCTCTATAGAAAGGAAACTTATACACTGTGTTATGTACATACACATATTCTCGTACCATCTACTCTATGCGAGGAAAGGTGTTGCCACCTTCCTGTTCCTCCACGCGTTCCGCATCTGTCATATTCTCGACATCACGTTATCCAGGGCGCGGCGTACCTTTTACCACGACTCTTCTCCTAAAGAGAGGAGTCGTCCTCAGCCTGCCCTACTCTCTCCATCGTCCTCTTCATCTTCCCAAATGCAGCTTTATTTTTCGCGAGGTGAACACTCTTCGTCGCAACCCTTCCTCTTCCTGGAAACTTGGCACCTATGTTGTTCCTTGTGCCTACCGTGATAAGCAGTACTTTGGTGAGACAGTTGCCAGTTTCACTAAGCGTCTGTCTCAACATAAATACACTATTCAAGGACACAGAACCAACGGCCTCTTCTGCCATCAGTGGGACGCAGACCATCGGTTGGATTGGTCAGCCACGCGTATCTTCTCTTCCGCTGATGTCCACGCCTCCCTAAGGTGGGATCCTCCTTAATCAAGCTGCTGCCTAATTCCAACTTGAACAGCGGCTTTGCTCCTGCCGATAGTCTCCTCGCTTCCCACAACCTCTGCTTTCTCCCTTATGCCGGCAAGCCTTCGCATAGACCACAAGATACTTGGACCAGACCCGTTCACTTGTCTTTACCTGCCCTGTGCTCACCGCGTTGCCTCTCCTTTCTCTGTGTGATACTCCTACCTCTCCCTTTCATCTTCAGTCCTGAAGATTAAATTGAGGAGGACTTCATAACCGTTGCTTCATTTTCATTAAATCTAGATTTTGCATTGTCTCTCCTTCTGTCTCGACCTCGTTCTCCCTCTCATGAAAAATCGTACTATCATAGC
>NC_061830.1:11022141-11024641 GCF_019202785.1 Penaeus chinensis
TCCAGTAATTAATCATTATTTTGTATAGAGAGGATAGAAAGTGTCAAAACTAGACTCCATGATATTCAAGGTCTATTGGGTGAGAGAGAATGATCGCGACGCACACAGGAGTACGCTTAAACTCACAGTCTAGCATGTATTTCTACACTTCACTCATAGATGGCGCTGTGTTCGTTGTATCGGGAGTAAGGGACAAGAGAAGGAATGGACGGGGGGAGGGGGAGAGGAGGTCTAGGGTGCCAACGTAACAGAATAGTGGGAGGCAAAGTGGAAGGGAGGAAGGCAACAAAACAAGGTAGCGGGGAGAGAGCCTGGCAGTCACGGATAGATGACGAATTGTTTGAAAACTAATGTACCATATACAAGGTAAATAATTGTATACATATGTTATGATACCCAACTTGCTGAGTCTCTCTTTCTCTTTTTCTACGTGTGTGTGTTTGTGAGTGTATTTGTGCGCTTCTCTACCACAAAGCAAGACCAAGTGGTTGGGAAGACTATGGTCAAATTAAAACTCGACCCGTAATTTAGTGTTTTATTTACCATAGGAGACATTTTACTTAAGGCATCTATTCATCTTCATAGTGTATTGTTTTGAAGCTTTAAGTATGAAATGCTTAGTTTAAAGTTGTTGTATAAATTTTCATCAGTAACAAAATTATAACACTTACTATGATGCAAGCAGTCGGTTCACACAATGCTGCTTTAAGCACTTTAGGTTCTTTTGCATTTATTTGTGGTTTTGTTTGCACTCACTTGTATCATCAGTGTTTTTTTTTTTTTAATTCACTTGTGAGCTATTTGTGTAAACTTTGTTCAAAGCGCATCTCACAGTGTTGATTTCATTTGGTGTTTCATGGCTTCTTGTCTTATTTGTATTTGCATTTTGGCAGCGAATCGGTGTGAAAGCATGCCACCAGATGTGAAAGTAGGACCGCGGTCACCAGATGTCAACGAGACGGTAATGGTGTAGTGCAAGTGAATGAAGGGGGTCTTGGATTGTGGGTTTACTATGGAATGTAGATGTCCCCGTGCTCGAGGAGATGGTGGTGGAGAGTTAGACCCTATGTGAACTCGTCTGTCTCTCTCTGCCCTGTTTGAAGAGATTCTTATGCGGCGGCTCCCTTCGAAGACAGGTGCTTGTTTCCGCGCACAGAATTGTCAGAAGTGAAAGCAGTGTGGACTCCTGCATCTGTTCAAGTAGGAACAGACGGTAGAAGCGCAAACTCCGGGCGTTAAACTATTGTTTATACTGACAAGTTAAACATTCACCAGGTAAAAGAACTCTTATAGAGAGGTAAGAATAAGGTTATCTGTTAGTACTTATTACATTCCACAGTGAGTGTTCCACTGTCAAGGCCTCTGAGGTTTTCTAAAGGGACATTATGTTTTGTGAACGAACTGTGCAGGCAGAAATAGTGGATGAAGTTTAAAAAAAAAAGTGATTGATTGAGAAATATGTCCATGACTTACAGAGGAGGCAGCGTTGGCCGCATACTTAGTCCAGAAATGAAAGAGTTGATAACTTTAAGGCAAAAATAGCGAACTAAGTAATTTATAAATTTAGTAAATAAAAATGTAAATAAATAAATAAAATAAAATAATAAATATATAACATCAATAGCAACCCCACACGGTTATGCCAAACATAAACTCACATGACCCTTGTTTACAAACTGCTTGTAAAGTCTCCCTGCGAATTTGTCTAAAAACAATTCAAAATATGCTACCACATAAGCTGTATGTTACCTGTGTGAGGCTTTTATTAGCTAGCAAATTTTCAGCTCACCAATTCGCTGGTTATTGACAAAAAAGTGCTGATGCAAAAGTTGCTGGTTAGTTAATGGAATAATGCTTACAAAGCGCACTTTATGAGAGGAAAACAACATAACGTTCCAATTAACCTACTTACTGTGGGTGGGTGTAACAAGATAACTTTCCAACTTCCAGTTAACCTACGTACTGTGTAACTACGGAAGATGTGTGTGTGTGTGTGTGTGTGTGTGTGTGTGTGTGTGTGTGTGTGTGTGTGTGTGTGTGTGTGTAGTTAGTTATTTTGTGTGTGAACAAGAGTTCCGATCTACTTCAAGATTTTCAGTTGGAATTAGATGTATGGCTTCGTACCTAGGGACGGCATGTTCATGACAGTACGTAGAGTAATTTAGTTTAATATCAAGGGACAATGTCGAAGGCATGTCAGGGTCACAGTAAAATCCATAATATATACTAGTTTTTTTCTTTATTTCTAATTTCCAGAGACATCAAAAAAACATTGCATGAATAAATGCACAGTAACGTGTACACACAATTAAAATTAAAATACTACCACACTGAAATCGAAGTAAAAACGGAACGTTGCTTACACGTCAGGTGTTCCTCGCCAGAAGCAGCAAAAACCGTAACGTTTTTTTTTTTTTTTTTTTTTCGTCACGTCTAATGAGTTCGATATGTAATGCTTTTACTTCGTCTCAACTGTGGAAATGTTTTCAGTTTCAATTTA